>NC_142545.1:4758500-5063000 GCF_056151865.1 Erythranthe guttata | reverse complement strand
GTACATTGTTATCGTGTCAACTGCAAATTGGATGAGTAAAGTGTAGTTGCACTATTGAGTAGGCAATATTCATATTTGCCCATATTTTTCATGTACGTGTATCAAAATCAGCTCGACGTCGGGTATTTATCATCCAAGGGAGATATGACATGTGGATTTATTCAAAACAACTCAATCTTGGGAATCACACCTTCCAAGAGAGGTTTATATACAGTGGGTACAAAATAAACCAAAACCCTTACATTTGGACTTACGATTAATAGCCTCTAAGTTGGCTCTTGACGGGTTTTACCTCGTCTAGTGACTCTACGAGCTTCAGACTCATAGATATTTTCAGATATTTGGCCTTTAAATCGGCTTTTGACGGATATCATCACGTCTCGACTCAACGAGCTTCAGACTCGGAGTTATATTTATGATTTAGCCTCTAAATCGGCTTTCTTGTCTTAATGAGTTTAGACTCGGAGTTATATTAACGATTTAGCCTCTAAATCGGCTTTTTTGTCTCAACGAGTTTAGACCCGGAGTTATATTTCAGCAGCAATTCAAATAGTATATAAGCTATATATATATATATATATATATATATATATATATATATATATATATATATATATATATATATATATATATATATATATACACGAATCCATCATATCCTTTGAGAAATGATAGCGTATAAAATACCGAAGTATTCGCTAATCATTCTCGTTTGTGTTTTCGACAATAGATCGAGGATCTGGATTGTTGTAAAATAAAATAGAAAGAAGAATACGAAAATAAAAAATACTTATCGAGCAAAACCTCGTGCTGATAACGTGTTATAGAATAAATAATCTAGTTATATTTTTGCAAACGTAAACTGCTGTAAGAAGTGTAGGAAAATGTTTGGTAAAAGAGAGTAATTTTATTCATCAACAGATGGGTCCTTTTATAGGTAAAGTATTACAAGCTTTGTCATTATCAATAAAATAATCAATTCACAAGGAAATGACACGTAGCTAGTATAAAATTGGTCTCCAAGTTCCTAAGCTTAGTACATAAGTAATATTATAATACTCCCCCTTGGACTAAGTACATTGTTATCGTGTCGACTGCAAATTGGATGAGTAAAGTGTATGTACGCCTCGTTAAAAACCTCAAGTCGGAAAACCCAATGGGAAAAAATCGACCAGAAGGGAAAAATAGTGCATAACTTGAGTCCAAGTCGTGTGCATAAGCTGCCTCGTTAAAAAACCTTTGCTCGAAAACCCAACGGGACAAAACCATTCAAAAGGGAAAAAGAGTGCAGAGCACCATTGCTTTCCCTGGAATGAGCAATATAGCTTCTGAGATAGGTCATCAATCTTGCTTCATATTGGTTCTTCTCATTCCAATGTCGTATACCAATTTCTAAAATGTAGAAGTCGGCAAGGCTTTTGTAAACAAATCAGCAAGATTTTCACATGAGCGAATTTGTCGAACATCAATCTCGCCATTCTTCTGAAGCTCATGTGTATAGAAGAACTTTGGTGATATATGTTTGGTCCTATCACCTTTTATGTATCCGCCCTTTGTTTGTGCTATGCAAGCAACATTATCTTGATAAATGACAGTGGGCGAGGCTGTAACTGGATGTAATTGGCAGGAGTTTCGTATATGCGAAATAACCGATCGTAGCCAAACACATTCTCTGCCTGCCTCATAAAGAGCTATTATTTCTGAATGATTTGAGGAGGTGGCCACCAATGTCTGTTTGGTAGATCGCCAAGATATACATGCACCATTATAACAAAACAAATATCCAGTTTGAGAGCGAGCTTTGTGGGGATCAGATCTATATCCCGCATCGGCATAACCAACTAACCCTTGGTTAGTTGAATTTTTCGAATAAAATAATCCCAAATCTGCAGTACCACGGAGATATCGAAAAATATTTTAATGGGACAAATTTCATTGTTCTCGTTCCTCTTACGGACAAATACTCATTTATACCTAATGGGCTTTTCATTATCCGGAGTTTGAACAATTCGCCCGAATACTTTCTGTTTTTCTAGGGAAGCCAATTAACATTTTATTGCTTCCTCCCATTTAGGCCAATCATTTCTTTGGCGGCATTCCATTATGGAACACGGTTCACTATCATAATCATCGTACATAATTTCTTGTGCAACCGAGAATGCAAAAATATTATCGATGATTATCTCATTTCTATCCCATATTTCATTGCAATAACTTATGGGATTCTCGGTATTCCCGGGATTTGATATCAGGCTCAAAACATTCATCTGGAGCATTCTCACTAAGAACCACTTGGTTCGAGGGTTCATCAATTTTCCCCTTTCTTTTTCTAGGAACAACGTCCTTTGATCCAATTGGTCTACCCCGTTTTTGTCGTGGGGGATCATCATTCATTTTCGCATGTTCTTCAGGAACAGCGATCCTAACTGGAACATTCACAGCTGGAATATAAGACTTCGTAACTTTACTGGTATCATTAAATGCATCAGGAAGTCTACTGGCAATATTTTGTAAATGAACGATTCTATGGATCTCATTTTCACATTCAGAGGTACGTGGGTCGAGATGAGATAAGCGTTGCTCACACCATGTAAGATTCTCGATTGGTTTTTGTTTATCATTATCCCGGATATTCTGAATATCCTTACCGAATGGTATAAATAATGTCTCATCAAAATGACAATCCGCAAATCTAGCGGTAAATAAATCACCCGTCATTGGTTCCAAGAACCTAATCATCGACAGTGAGTCAAACCGAACGTATATGCCAAGTCGGCGTTGGGGACCATTTTAGTCCTCTGAGGAGGAGAAATTGGCACTGGCACATCGCAACCAAATGTGCGAAGGTGCGAAATATCGGGCTCAAAGCCCAAGGCCAATTGCATTAGGGAATGCATATGATAAGCAGTGGGGCGTAATTTAATCAGTGCTGATGCATGCAATACTGCATGGCCCCATGCCCTCTAGTGAGTTTCGATCTCATCAGCAAAGTACGAGCAATTATTTGGACGCTTTTAATCAGAGATTCCGCCAATCCATTTTGAGTGTGAACGTATGCTACTGGGTGCTCGACATTTATTCCCAGTGCTGCACAATACTCATCAAAAGTTTTTTATATAAGTTCTCCGGCATTATCAATTCTTATGTTTTTAATGGGATAATCAGGGAAATGTGCTCGAAGTTTAATAATTTGTGCTAGCAAACGCGCAAATGCAACATTTCGCGTAGATAATAAGCATATGTGGGACCATCTACAAGATGCGTCCACCCAAACCATAAAATATCTAAATGGCCCACTTGCAGGGTGTATTGGTCCACAAATATCACCATGAATGCGTTGTAAAAACGCTGGTGATTCATAACCGACCATTTCAATGGAAGGTTTTATAATGTGAACATGATTCACAGAAATATTCATTGGACATCAAGAATTTTGTATCTTTTAATGGATGTCCTTTAGTATGTTGTGCAATCCTACGCATCATAGTCGTTCCTGGGTAACCCAATTGATCATGCCATAACCGTGTATATCGGGATTAACAAGTTTCTATGGCATAGTGGCGTAGGATTCGAAAGCTCGAATTTGGACACAATACAGTCCAGAAGTTGTCGCTTCGAACTTCTCATAAACAATTCTTTTGTCCATTACATATGATGTGACGCATAGACACTGTACGGTATTTTAAACCAGTGTCTCTAAATGATATCCGTTGCATCTCACATCTTTAAAAGAGCCATCTATTATTTTCGTGGAACCTGCTATGGTCTTAACTTGTGCCTTGTGCAAAGTCACACTCTGGAAATGTATTTTATTATTGAATATTGAGTGTGTAGTTGCACTATCGAGTAGGCAATATTCATACAAGTCCATATTTTTCATGTGCGTGTATCAAAATCAGCTCGACCTCGGGTATTTATCATCCAAGAAAGATATGACATGTGGGTTTATTCAAAACAACTCAATCTTGGGAATTACACCTTCCAAGAGAGATTTATTATATACAATGGGTACAAAATAACCCAAAACCCTTAAATTTGGACTTGCGATTAATAGCCTCTAAGTTGGCTCTTGACGGGTTTTACCTCGTCTAGTGACTCTACGAGCTTCTGGCTCGGAGATATTTTCAGATATTTGGTCTTTAAATCGGCTTTTGACGGATATTATCACGTCTCGACTCAACGAGATTCAGGTTCGGAGTTATATTTATGATTTAGCCTCTAAATCGGCTTTCTTGTCTTAACGAGTTTAGAATCGGAGTTATATTAACGATTTGGCCTTTAAATCAGCTTTTTTGTCTCAACGAGTTTAGACCCGAAGTTATATTTCAGCAGCAATTCAAATAGTATATAAGCTATAGCATATATGTATATACACGAATCCATCATATCCTTTGAGAAATGGTAGCGTATAAAATACCGAAGTATTCGCTAATAATTCTCGTTTGTCTTTTCGACAATAGATCGAGGATCTGGATATTTGTAAAATGAAATAGAAAGAAGAATACGAAAATAACAAATCCATATCGAGCAAAACCTCGTGCTGCTAACGTGTTATAGAATAAATAATCTAGTTATACTTATATATATATATATATATATATATATATATATATATATATATATATATATATATATATATATATATAAAGAAATTAAGCAAAACACATTTTTTTTGCAAAAGTAAACTGCTGTAATAAGTGTAGGAAAATGTTTGCTAAAAGAGAGTAATTTTATTCATCAACAGACGGGGCCTTTTATAGGCAATTATTACAAACTTTGTCATTATCAATAAAATAATCAATTCACATGGAAATGACACGTAGCTAGTATAAACTTGCTCTCTAAGTTCCTAAACTTGGTCCATAATTAATATTATAATAGTATGAAGCTTAATTATGAATTTACAATTAATATGATTGTAAGAAGTGGCGGCGGACCCATGGTATTTTTGTTAGGAGTAGAATATAGCTTGATTTAAGAAAAAAAAAAAAAAAAATATATATATATATATATATATATATATATATATATATATATATATATATATATATATATATATATATATATATATATATATATATATATATATATATATATATATATATATATATATATATATATATATATATATATATGTTTTTTTTTTCAAAACTAAAAGTGGAGACATCCTCAAATATAAGAGATTCTCCATTGCCTCTTCCAACCCATTTTTCTCTCCTGTTGAGAGGCAATTTTTCTCTCTTCTTGAGAGGCTTGTGTTGATGCTATTTCCTTCTATCTTCACCGGTTTTTGATCTTGTCTTCTAGGGATCTGGCCGATTCGATAGTTTTTTTAATTGTATTTTATTTTTTTGTTTAAGGTTTTGTTGCCACAGTATATAGTTTAATTTCACTCCCCTCAATATTCTTTAACCCACTATCTCCCGCTATCCCTTTTCAGATCCCTATTAACGGCATCTCTAGACTCGTTTCGATCGTTACCTACTCCTTTGTCTATCTCTCATCATCAATATGGACGGTGTCTCAGAAGCTACGGCTAGAAACTTCCATCTCATTGAAAAAGAAGAGGAGGGTCTGACTCTCAACGTTAATTATGGGGAGTTTAGGGTTCAACCCCAAACCCAATGAGTTGTTTATTCTGAAACTGTCAAGGGCTCGGGGCTCATTTGACAATTCATACACTTGGAGAAATTCTCCGGGTACATCGTCCCCAATTGGTATTTCTCTCAGAGACAAGGGCAACAATCGGCGTATATTGAGAAGTTGAAAGCAAAATGGAACCTTTTTGGAATATGTGTGGATAGAGTTGGAATGTCAGGTGGCCTGGCCTTGCTATCGAAAAAGGATGTATTGGTGCATCTTATTAGTCTTTCAAGTAATCACATTGATGTTGAGGTTTTGGATAGTGGTGGTGGGAACTTAGCCGCATACACCTTTCATGGGATCTTCTTCGAAATCTTTGTCTTGCTCGCGATCTCCCTTGGGTTGTCGGTGGAGATTTTAACGAAATTTTAAGCAATAATGAAAAAGAAGGGGGTAATCAACGACAACCATCGCAAGTGGCTGCATTCCAAAAGGCTTTGGAACACTGCAATCTTGTAGATGTCGGGTTCGAGGGCTTTCCTTTCACGTGGTCCAACAGACATGTGGCCCCTGCAACAGTTTGTTGTCGCCTCGACAGAGTGTGTGCGACTGGTGAATGGACCACCTTGTTCCCGAACGCCCGAGTTCAGCATTTGAATTTCGTTGGGTTAGACCATTCACTGATATATCTTGCTCACCTAGTGTGCCCCGAGGTGGTCGAACTACCAAAAGAGGAAGAGACCCTTTTCGGTTTGAAGTCATGTGGATGAGAAAAGCTGAATGTGAAGAAATTGTCAAACATCAATGGGCTGCTAAACTTTCGGAGATCCAGTGGAAGAGCTTATGCATAAAAATTATGGGTGTCGGCTCGCACTCATCGAGTGGAATAAAACACATTAAAACAGCCCCGTCGAAGAATTGAAGCGATCCATAAACGGCTACAAGTTTTGGATACGACGACACGGACAGAGATGGGGTTGGAAGAGGCGAGGACTCTACGGGCTGAGTTAGAAAATCGTTATGAGGATGACGACATGTATTGGCGCCAGCATAGTAAAATCGATTGGATCCGTGAGGGCGATCGGAACACAAAAATTTTCCAGGCCAAAGCCTCTTCTCGAAAACGTTTTAATCGCGTGGATAAAATCCGTGACAATTTGGGGCAATGGAAAGAAAGGGATGAGGATATAGAACATATCATCTTAAGATACTTTGAGGATAGTTTCCAATCTTGCGCACCAGATGAGAATGAGATAGACGAAGTATTGGCAAACATCGAAACTAGAGTCACGGGCAACGCCAGTCAAACATTATCTTTACCTTTTACTACCGAGGAGGTAACTCGAGCCATTTCACAAATGGCTACTCTCAAATCCCCCGGCCCTGATAGCCTCCTTATGTTATTTTTTACACTATATATTGGCATATTTTGGGGTCTGGTGTCTTGTCATGTGTTTTAGAATTCTTGAATAATCATAAACTTCCACCAAAATTGAATTTTACCTTTATTGTTCTTATTCCGAAGGTAAAAAAACCATAAAAAATGTCTGACTATAGACCTATTAGTCTCTGCAATGTCATATATAAATTCGGGAGCAAAGTGATTGCTAATAGACTCAAATGTGTCCTTAATGATCTTATCTCCCCTACTAAATCTGCCTTCATACCCAAGAGACTAATCAGCGACAATGTTCTTGTGGCTTTGAGATAAACCATTTCATCAAACTTAGCTCTAATCGTAAAACAAATTATATGGCTATTAAACTTGATATCAGTAGGGCATAGGATCGAATTGAATGGATTTTCCTACGCAAGATCCTCACTAAATTTGGAATTCCCACTGATTTGTTGAGCTGATTATGCTATGTGTTTCTTCTGTGTCTTATTCGTTTCTATTTAATAGCTCACAGATTGGATCATTGCACCCCTCGAGAGGTCTTCGGCAAGGTGACCCTCTCTCCCCTTACCTCTTCATCTGTTGTACGGAAGCTCTAATTGCAATGATCAGTAATGCAGTGGATAGAGGAGACATGCAGGGAGTGAAGGTGGCTCCGTCAGCACCCGTGGTATCAAATTTATGTTTTGTAGACGACACTCTCATTTTCAACCATGCAACCGAGGGTTATGCACAAACTCTGAAGAATATCCTTAATCAATATGCTAGAGTGTCGGGCCAAGAGATTAATCTAGACAAATCCACGTTAATGTTCAGCCCGTCGACCCATCAATCTCGACGGGATGCCATTTATAACATCTTGGGTTTTAAAATTGTTGATCGGCATAAATTATATTTGGGGATGCCTGCCTCAATGGGAAAAACTCGAAATGAGGTTTTCTCTTATCTCCTGGAGCGTGTTAGGACGAGAATCAAAGGTTGGGAAGAGAAGTTTCTCTCTAAAGCTGGCAATGAAGTGCTTATTAAGGCGGTTCTTCAAGCTATCCCTTCTTATATTATGAGTTGATTCTTACTTCCGTTGGGCTTGCTCAAGGAGATAGAATCGACTATTAAGAGATTTTGATGGAGCAATGGCAACACTAAGAGTATGGCATGGAAATCTTGGAGAGAAATGTGCAAACCGAAGAACGTGGGTGGTATGGGCTTTAGGGACATGGAGTCTTTAAATATTGCTGTATTGACTAAGCAAGCTTGGCGCCTCTTATCATGCCCTAATCTTCTCTCACGAATTCTTCAAGCCAAATATTATCCGCATGGTCACCTCTTCTCCACAGGAGTGGGTAACCGGCCATCGGCTACCTCGAGGAGTATTTGGAACGTTCTACCTCATCTTAGAGCGGGTCTAATAAAAAGGATTGGAAATGGGGAAGATACTGCTCTTTGGGCAGATCCGTGGCTAAAAGATGGTGGTAAATTTAATATTATTACAAAGCGACCACCTGATTCGGTATTTCCGAACCGAGTTTCCGATATCATTAATCCCATCACTAGAACTTGGGACTTGAATCTTATTAGAGGGATCTTCTGGCCAGTCGATCGAATCCGATCTATCCAGGTTGGCTCTTCTTTCGCTAAGGATCGATGCACTTGGCATTTCTACAAAAATGGCAAGTTTACGGTGTTATCGTGTTACTATCACGTTCTCTCAGAATGTCAATACACGAAACCATTTTTCGTATAGCGGGACAACGAATTTGAACTGGAAAATGTTGTGGCGTCTGCCGATTCCACCAAAAATCTGCATTTTCACTTGGCGGTTGTGCTCGAACGTTTTACCAACCAAAGGGGAATTGTTTCGCCGGAAAATTATTCCCTCTCCGATATGTGATCATTTCCAAATGGAGGTGGAGGATCCCCTACATGTCATTTTTAAATGTAGGGGTATAGATAGAGTTTCGAGGTCATCTTCTTTTGATAAACTCACTCCTACAGATTTCGCTTCTGTATGGAATTGGATGGAAAAGTTGCACCAATCCTTAAGTGCGGCCTATTTTCACCTCGCGATTATTATAGCATGGAAAGCGTGGGATATTCGAAATAAGGAATTTAAGGGCAAAAAAGAGGTTGCGATGGACGAGGTTGTACAATGGTCTCGCGCATACCTTGATGCTTTCAAGCTTGCACAACTGCTATCAAACACAAAGACGAGCCTTCCATTACCTAGTGTATGGCGCCCACCTCCCGTTGGGGTGGTGAAGATTAATTTTGACGCTGCCTTACCTAGGGGAAAAAACTGCTATTCTGTGGCCATTGTTGCGCGAAACACCGACGGGAAGAGTATAGGGTGGCGGGTTGACACGATTGATGGTTCACTCTTGGCTGTGGAATGTGAAGCTATGGCGCCGATTTTTGATTATTTGGAGCGAATTGGGAATCAAATTGCCATATCTGGAGCGAATTGGGAATCAAATTGGGACGTTTCTTCGAGCCGATGAACGTAGTATCAATTTCCAGAATTTACTTTATGCTAGATTGTGTGTAGAGGTCGAGGTGTCATCATACCTTCCCCAGCGTATTTGGATAGGTGAAACGAAGGACAAAGGATTCTGGCAAAAAATCGATTATGAAGGTAACATAACCTTCTGTTTTCATTGTGGTTTGTTGGGTCACATGCAGGAAATTTTTCGGAAAAAACGTACTCGCAAGACACCAACTGTGCGAAACAATCCCTCTAATGGAATTCAGAATGGAAATCGTAGGGAACCCCAGCCTGAATAGCAGCGTAAGGAGGTTCATAGTCTGACAAGAGATAATGGGAAGAATGTGGTAATAGATCTGGAAGGGCAAGACAAAACCGCTGGTGGAGCGCAAACTCTTGCCCCAACGGCTAAATACCTGAAACTTCATTAGCAGATGCTGGAAGGAAGAAAGTTAGAGGGGTGACCACTAGAAATCGATATGACATTCTGGAGCAAGATGATACCGTTAAGGCAGATTCGCTATTGACTCCGACTCGGGCTACGGCTAAGACTAATAATATGGACGAGGCCAATGAGGGGGATAGACTTACCCCAGCCCCACTATCAATTAATAATATACATTTTGACCATGTCATGCTCAAAGATGGGGCAGCCACTCGTACGGATGAAGAGCTGCTGTCCAATTTGGAGATTCATTATGGTGACAAAGGATCACAGTCAGATGGTCAACAACAAGATGAAGATTATGTAACAACAATAATTTTACCGTCAACCACAGTAATCTTATTATATTTACAGTAAATATTAAATGTAGAATAAAAGAATTTGTTAGTGGAAGGGCATTTTTGGAATGGATTTTATAGAAGATGTGAAGCAAACGTTTAGTTGAAATTGTTATTTATTTCTAATAAGTTTTGTTACCAGAGACCTATATCTCAAGGCCCCAAATAATTATTTAATCCTTTCGATAAGAAAAATAAAATTATTTAATGACCATATTAATTAAACACACACATACCCTCAACGCACTAAGTTCCTAATTTTAAGGTGGATTATCAATTAATGGGGAGATAATTAGTAAGAACCCCCACATCATTTACATATATTAGGGTGGATATAACTCTTTTTTTATAATTAGTGAAAACCCCATTCATATTAAACATCATTTTTTTAATTAATTATGTAATGGACATGACTAATACACCCCTGTGTAATTATTTCTTTTTAAACACGTGATATAGAAAAATCTTTGAGATCATGATATATCGGCATATTCCATAACCGTCTCATCCCTCTCTACCATTGCATTAATTTTCACACCGTTTTAAGTCAAGCACGAAGATTCATATGTGATTCAGTTCAGAGAATCGGCTATTGCAATTGAAGAAGAGTTTTTTTGGTGTTTTTTGTTTGCAACCCACTTTTTTTTAGCGCGGATTCGATGCACTTAAATTGAATTCACATGTATGCGGATTATGTTTTAATTGGAGAAAGTTGTTTGTAATTGAATTCATCAATATGTGATAATATCTTAATGCATCTAATATAACCATGACATATATGCTTGCAGATTGTGGAGAATGCATTCTTACGGAAGATAAAGACTTGGTATCCATGTTTGCGTTGATGCGTGAATTATTGTTAGTGCGTATGGATGTTGTGGTGGAGGGTGGAGCTGATACTGTATGATGTTCGCACCATGTATGGAGGAGTTTAGGTTTCGTCGTCCTGTTGTCATGCTCGATGGTACCTTTTTGAAGGGCGTACACAAGGGCATATTACTTAGTGTGGTTCGAAAGAATGACGATGAACGTAAGCTGTACAGTGCTTGTTATAGCAGTTTTGCAAATAATAGTTGTTCTCATCATATTTAAATAATTGGTTTTGTTTTCCAGCTCGACAATCTTATTCATACATCGAATAAACAGTTCCAATATATTCATTTCACTTTTGTTACAAGCTTGAGTTTGTTGTCGACAATGTTAGTATAGTTGGTTGCAGGTTATGGTTGTTGGTGCACAATATTTATATAATAATTGGATAAAACCAACTATTTAAATACGAACCATACCAATGGTTACTCACCTTAAATTCAGCTAATTCCATAAATCAGCTGCTTCATATCTACTAATTTCCAAAATAATATATCTCAATCACAGTTTTTTAACAATCACCTGTTTCTAATGAACTATTTACAAATCAATTATGTTACATTCAACTATTTTCAAAATAATATAATTCAAAAACAACTATTATCAAAATAAAAGATATTTTTCAAGTTATAGTCGATTTTCTGAACATGCTGCTTATGCCTATCATTAACAGCAAATACTTAAGACTATACTCAAACGAACATCTATTTTTCCGCAACAACAAATGCATATAACTATACTCAAATGAACATCTATTATCAAAAGATACCACATACTATGGAAGTTAATCTACGTCGTAACAGCTATTACCAAGAATATCTTATGGATACAGATTGATTAAAGACAACTTGGTCAAAAACAGTTTGCTGAAATACAAATTGGTCAAAAAGTAATGATACGTCAACATAAAATACAAAAAAAGAAGAAAAAAAAACATTATAGCCAAGTTCATAATTTTATGATTCTAAAGAAGTTGCGCCCCAATCTAGAAAGGTTTTCACAATTTTAGTTGATATTGTTGGGATTTCTGATTCAGCTTCATCATTTATGATTAGTTGTTGCTCGAAAAGATTTTTTATGAGATACACCACCACAACACCGCAATCAACACTATCATCTTTTTTTTGTGGCGCTTAAGTAAGTACAACGACTTTGTCGTTTTGACATACGAGTATGAGTTTGTGATGTTTTGCTATTTAGTCCACAACTTTTTTCTGAAATTATACAATACGAGCGTAAATCAAGTCAGCACAAGAACCAGTAACACAAAATATTTAGAAAAAACCTAATACAAATATAACCTCTTCCAAAAGCATTTTTTTCATAATCAGATTTTTCAAAAAATCAGTTGTTTCATTAACTACTAATTTATAAAGTAAACTATTTCAAAATAAGCTATTTCATAAACCACTATTTTACAAACTACACTATTTTAGACACATTTTTTTTATAATCAGGTTTTTTAAATGAATTATTTGACCACAATATTCGTTTTCATACAAATTAGCCTATTTCAAACACAGCTATTTCACGCTCAGTTTTTTCTACCAAATTATCTTCAACTCTTTTTAATATTTTGTAATTCAAAAATCAACCTTTTTCAACCACAATAGCCATTTTCATACTAAATAAACTATTTCACTAAGCAATTATATATTGAAGAAAAGTTTTTCAAAAAAGAACAAAAAAATTGTTTACATAAATTACAAACGTAATTACCGGCATTTGATTGTCGAATGTCGTTCATTGATTTCGCCTACGTTCTCCTGTACCGCAACAAAAAAAACAAAAAAAAAAAGAAAAACCACAATTGTAAATTAGCTTTTTTTGTAGAATGAAATATAGTATGTAAATGTAAACAACTATTTCCAAATTGTATACTTACTGCTCGCACGCAAACATCTTCTTCAACAACTAATGGCGGTGCGGGGTTGTGTATAGCTTCAAGATTTTCGTTGATTTTGTACCTTGTCGACTTTTTTTGTTTCCCCTTTCTAACATCGCCGATGTAGTTGTTTCCAGACATTCCGGTGATGGAGTTTATGGGTTAGGAAGGAATGGGTTTGCCCCGTCGATTGTTTCGTCGACGATTTAGCCGTTTATGCGATTTAGGGTTTGTAGGTGGTATTTTTTGGAAAGATTTGGAATGCAAGATTTTAGGAATCTGATTGGACACGCTTGTTTTAATCTCAACCCCCGGATTTTGTGTAATTTGTTTTTTTTTTCAAAACCGTGGCTTTTAAAAGGCTATATTCGGGATTCATTAAGATAGTGGATTTCCTACTAATATTGAAAAGGTGGCTGGATCCACTCTTATTATAAAAACACTAGAGTGTGTTATGGCTAATAGTCCCATTAATGAGAGCATAACAACTTAATTGTTCGGGTAAATACGGACACATGTCTTTAAATATGGGATTCGATTATGTTCACTTATTCGTACAGTCGGTTTATAATTTAGGGGTAATATGCTAGAGGTCCGTAGTTAGAAACATAGTTAGATGTGGAATACAACCTTAATATTTTTCTATTAACTAAATCCTTTTTAGAAAAATAAATATGAGTCACATCCTCAATTTTTCTTTTATCCCTAATTTACCCTTAACCTAAATCCATAAATTCTAAAGTCACGTTTCTCTCAGATTTATTTTTCTTTTTTCTTCTCTCTCTCAATCTCGTTCCCTCTCTATCTCTCGCATCTCTCTCTCTCTCTCTCTCTCTCTCTCTCTCTCTCTCTCTCTCTCTCTCTCTCTCTCTCTCTCTCTCTCTCTCTCTCTCTCTCTCTCTCTCTCTCTCTCTCTCTCTCTCTCTCTCTCTCTCTCTCTCTCTCTCTCTCTCTCTCTCTCTCTCTCTCTCTCTCTCTCTCTCTCTCTCTCTCTCTCTCTCTCTCTCTCTCTCTCTCTCTCGCAACAATCTTTCTCTGTATATTTCTCTATCTCTCTCTCAATCTTTATCTCTCTATTTTTCGATATCGCTATCTCTCTCTGTCTTTTTCGTTCTCCACCACTCCGATCCACTATTGAGACGGGCGGTGGTTATGGCGGTGGAGACGGTGGCAATAAATGGATGGTAGTAGAGGCAAGAAGACGGCGGCTATGGTGGTTTAAGGTCAGATCTATGGTGGAAGGCGCGGCGACGATGTTGGGCATGGATGATGGCGTGATGGCGGCGCTCGGTGATGGTGGTGGTGGTGGATGGTGGTGGTGGTGGTGGTGGAGGAGCGGATCTAGGGTTTGGTGTGGAAATTTTCAAAAAATTCGATTTGGATGTTTATGGGTGTCTATGGGTCTGGCGGCTAGGGTTTGTAGGAGGAGTTAGGGTTTCAAGATGTCTTAGGGTTTCAAGGTGTCTATGGGGTAACTACGGATTACTACAGTTTCCTATGGATTTCCGAAGATGTCTACGACCGAAAAAATAAAAATAAAAATCATAATTTTCACTTTATGTAGAAAAGAAGGGGAAAAAATAGATTTTTATATAATGATAAAATACGGAAAAAAAAAAAAAAAAAAAAAAAAAAACGTGTTCCACGTAAAAAAAAAATACTAGATGCAAACTTAAAAATGTTAAATAATACCATAGTATATTTACAATTTGGTGTAATTTCGAATTTGAGAATGGAGGGGCATTTTTGAAATAAATTTAATAAAGGATGTGAAGCAAATTTTAGTTAGACTTGTCATTTAATTCTAATAAGGTTTGTCATCAGGGACTTATATCTTAAGACCCCTATAATTTAAACTCATAAAAAATCAGTTCATATCAAGTGTTAAATAAACTAATAAGTAAAACTCATAATCTTACCTAACAACTAATGCTATTAAAAAACAAGAATTAATATGTTTAATAACCAGTTTAATAAAAGTTTCAAAATAAAATACTAACAAAACACGTTAATTGCCACCAACCAACTGCACATCAATGATCTTATTGTCATCAATGCACTCATATAATATGATTTTTTCATATCAAATTATGCACCCTCTCTCGCATATACGGCGAGTGTATCACAAGATCGGTTCGCATGGGCCTTAATAGCTTTGATTAAATTTCATGGGGGGGGGGGGGGGGGGGGGGGGGGGGGGGGGGGGGGGGGGGGGGGGGGGGGGGGTGGGTGGGTGGGTCTTGCTAAAGTTTTTTATACAAGGCTTTATGTGGCAATTCAAAATTACACGGGGTGGTGCTTGTAAAAAATCCACATTCTAAGTTTCTAACACATTTATTGAAGGGTTAACTAGGGACACCCTCCTCAAAACACATTTGCATTTCTCCAAGCCCATTCTTTTTTTGCTTCTTAACAAGACTTCCCTGATTTTATACTTTAATTAGATATAAATACATTATTTTGTAAGTTACGCAATACTCTCATAAATAACATAAAAGGTACGATTAGCCATAACCCCCTCTAGTGGTTTTTTAATAAGGGGGATCCAACTATATTTTTAATATTAGTAGAAAAATCACTATTTTAATGATTTCTGAAAGTAGCCTTCTGGAAGACATACACACAAAATCAAGAAATTTGAGATCCCTACAATCGTGTGTGATTGATTATATCCCAAAAAACCACTTCCCAAATCTTTCCATAAATTCCCATCTGCAAACTCTAATTTTTTCATATATAATTTAAATAAATTTAAATTTTCGTTTTTTTATTATTTTATTTAAAAACTAAAAATAATAGCTTTAAAATAATATTTTTCTTTTCATTTTTTATTTAAAAAACATTTTAATTTTTTTAATTACCCTTTTTTGTTCGAAATCAACTATAAAGATTCCGAAACCAACTATAATTTCCGAAATCGACTATAATTTTGATTTTTTAATTTCATTTTTCTTAATTTAATTTTCAGTTATTTTTGGCATTTTTCCAGAAAACAACCTTTTTTTACCATTTTTTTTTAATAAAAAAACATCTATAAATTGTAAAAAAACTATTAGAAAATAACTATTTTTTCAACGGTTCGTTTTTTTCGCCATAATCAACTATTAGAAAATTGTAAAACAACTATAAATTAGTGTGCATCAACTAAAAAAATCGAGATCACCTACAAAGTTGTCGAAATCAACTATAGTATTGTTGAAAATCAACTAAAAAAAATAAAAAAACAACTACAAATTATCGAAATTGGCTATGAAATTAAAAACCCCCCAATGGCACTGGAAGTGAGAAGTGGAGATTTCTTCGATGGGGAAGTTGATTTTCGCTGCTTAGCTGAAGCAACGCCTGATTTCTTCAACTACAAAGAACTGAAAACAACTACAAAAAACTACAACATTATAAAAATCAACTACAAAGAACTGAAAATAACATTATAAAAATCAACTACAACATTATAAAAATCAACTACAAAAAATTTAAAATAACTACAAAAAAATCAAAACTAACTTTAACATTAACAAAAACAACTATAACGGTGTCGAAATCAACTATAAAAATATATCCCCAAATTACAGCAAAACTACTATTACTTCGAGAGAATACAACTACAAAACACCATCTTCTCAGATCCAATTCATCTTCTTCCTCGATCTTCAACATTTAACATGACACAATTCTTCGAGATCAAATGCTATTTAATGATTTAATCAAGACACAACGTCATAACTTTTAATCTAAGAAAATAATTAATCAAAACATAAAAACGAATAAACATTCAAATAACAATGGAATACATAACAATTTCAAAGAATTTCTAGCAAGGATATGAATAGAATTGAAATCCATTACAACATGAAATTACGAACACTACGAATAACTTACAGTAACTGCCCTTGTAGAAAAATCTCTTTGTGTTCATATGCCTTTTCCATCTCGAAAATCTTTTCAAACCAAAACAACTCTTTATGAAAATTCCCTGAGAACTCGTGATGGATATAAGATTTTGGGCGAGAAATGAGAGAAAATAGGGAGGATATGTCGTCGTCGGACGTGTCTGTGGAGGAGCGGCGGCGAGTAGGAGGTTAGTGTTGGAGATGACGTGAAAAAAAAAAAAAAAAAAAAAAACGGAGAAGAGAAGAAACGAGAGAGAGGGTGGAGAAACAAGAGAGAGGCGGCTAGTCAAGAGAAAAGAAAGAGGAAGAAGAGAAATAAAGTTTGGTGATATTATATGGTAATTAAGGGTAATATAATTTTACTACTTCAAATTTTAATTTATGCTAAATTGAAATATAAAATAAGGGGGGTTCACTAATATGGAAAATAGGGTTATATCCATCATAATATAACCAAATGTGTTGGGGGGTTTTCACTAATTATCCCAACATAAAAAGGGGATCTATAGCCTCAATGAGTGACATGTGTCAAATTCCTAAGGCATCATCCCAAATTGCTTACTTGGCATGCTTATGTTTATTACTAAATTGCTTAGTAGTCATTTTTAGTTTGATATGTATTTAAGTTATTTCTTATTTAACATTTATACACTCAGTTAATCATTACATCATATACATATTTATCACGACTTTTATATTTTAAAAAGTCAATAAAATATTATTTTTACTTAATTCATTTTCCAAAAGTGGCTTGTATTTTTTTATTATTTTATTTAATTTTTAATTATTTTATTTAAAATTGTAATTTAAATAATTATGTTAATAAATTTTTGTTTTGAATATACATTTGAATAACTTATGAATTTTTTAGTGTATTTGAATAATTTAAAAGATACAGTAATTTTTTTTCCAACATTTTGGAATATCTGAATAAAAATTGAATAAAATAGTCTTGAATAATTTATATTTTTTATTATTACATTGAAAATTAAACAGACTTTTTTTCTAACATTTCTTTGTATCCGTTTTTTGAAAAATCATTAATAATTCAATTGAATCTTTCAATAAATTAAACTATCAGATACGTGGAAATGAAAACAAATATAGAATATATCATCAATTGATGTAGATATATTAATCGTATTTATTCATTTAATTAAAATTTAATCATTCCATATATTTTGATATCATATTAATTGGAATTTATTTTAATTCCTTACAAATATAGTATATTTATAGGCTTCAATGTCTGAAATTCGAATTCAAATTAATATATTATGAAATTTAATAATTAAAAATTGTGTGTATAGATTATCCATAAAATGCAAATTAAATATTACTATTGTAATTGAAATTAATATGTTGATATGGCCGAGTTGGTCTAAGGCGCCAGATTAAGGTTCTGGTCCGAAAGGGCGTGGGTTCGAATCCCACTGTCAACATTAAATTATTTGTTATTTTAAGTATATTTTTTTTAATTTTATGTTTACATAGTCATACTTAAGGTTAATCATTATATTTAAAACTTGAAACTACACTAAGAGCCCGTTTGGCTAATCTTATTTAAAACATCTTATAAACTCCTATATCTGATAAGATGTTTTAGGAGCTGATAAGCTGTTATTTTAAAAATTATTATTTAAGGTATTTGGATATGTAGCTCATAAGTTACTTTTAGTTTTTATAAGTTGTTCAGGTGTTTGAAAATAAAAGGTCTGTTTATCACTATTAGAACAAAAGGTACATGACGCCATTATAACTGTTAAACTTATTTGACCCAAATATTTTGTTCCTTACATATTATTATAATATTTACAAATTAATTATTCAAATAAAAATAGTAATATAAATTATATATTAAGTAAACTAAATGATTTTTTTTATGTAAGTTGATATGGTATTTGACTATTTTTAAAAATAAAATGAAGTGTAATAAAATATTAATTTTAATAAAACGGGTTTGTGAAAATTTTAATTTTTTGTCCCATTAATATATTAATATAAAATAAAAGTAATAAAAGAAATATAACTTTTTTTGATATATAAAAGAAATATAATTTATTATCGACATAATAAGAATATTTCGATTAATTTTATATACATATAAAATATAAATAGAGAATAATTTTTTTTACAATTATTATGATAATTATATTTTAACTAATTATTGAATTTGATTGCAAGAATACGCTTTTTTGATAAAATATAAGTGTTGTTAGTATTCATGTAATATAATAAAGTATTTGTGGGTAATTTGTATTTTGAGTGTTTTAGTAAAGAAGCAAATAAGATCTTTAAAAAATACGGTGGGGTGGAGGTACTTTTTTAAAAACATCTTATAAACTCCCTAACAGCTTATTTCTGGAAAAAATATGATCTTTTCTAATTTTTTTACCAAACACTATTTAACAGTTTATAAGCTCTTAAACATCGTATAAGATGTTTTTAGGAGTTTATAAGCTTAGTCAAGCAAACTCTAAGTGTGCAATACTCAACTTAAAACGAAAGAACTCTTTCTCACATGATCACTTATTTTAACATCACAATCGGAGATCTCTTGAAATATACTATTTTTTAAATGAATATTTTTATATATAAAATTAATTATCGATTTTTAATAGATATTATTTATATGAAAATACAGTTGATACAGACCGGTCGGCCGAACCGGTTCACTGAAAATAAAAAATAAATAAAATAAAAATAATAATAATTAATTATTTCAGATTTCTAAAATTAAACTTAAAACAAATTGATTTTAATTTTTGGAAAATTATTTTTAATTAATCCCAATTAGATAATCGAGTCAACAATCATCTATTTTAGTAAATAGGTGTTAGATTAATTAATTAATTAATTTAAATTGTTAAATTGATTTCAATTAATAGAACACATATATAATATTGATTATAGTTCAACTTAATTGATAGTACCTCAACATTATTTGAATGATTTATGCGAGTTGAGGTTCTATAATTATTTCGAAAAACCCGATAATTAATTAATGTAACTAATTATGTAGTTAGGTCGTATGTTCCTCTTAGGACAATATGCGTTTCCATATACCTTTAGAGAACATAGATGTAGGAATCACATAGACCAATCCGA
This sequence comes from Erythranthe guttata, assembly GCF_056151865.1. Classification (NCBI taxonomy): domain Eukaryota; kingdom Viridiplantae; phylum Streptophyta; class Magnoliopsida; order Lamiales; family Phrymaceae; genus Erythranthe; species Erythranthe guttata. The sequence goes on along the minus strand of NC_142545.1, from coordinate 5,043,006 downwards.
ACCTTCTGATGAGATAAAACATTTTTAATAAAATCCCTTATTCTTAATCTAATTAAGAATCATTTCAAGCTATAAAGAAAAACCCAATCTGTTGAATTTTTTCTTTCCTTCTGCCAACGGTTGGATTATGTGTAGCCCTTTACTGTAGTGCAGTAAGCCGTGTTAGCGGGGAGTGCTATGGTAAAGTAAGTTGTAATTCAATTGACATAGCGATGAAGGTAGCCATAGAAAAGGGTTATGCTAGATTAACGTGGTCGGCTAGATTAACTAGGGACTGCATTAGTTTGGCATAATCTAGTTCTATGAGCATCTTTGATTGGTAGGTCAGACTTGACACACGACGATTTTGATATTCGCGAGATTAACTTAGGTCATTATCAAGTGTGAGGAAAATTAATTTAGGGTCATATTGTGGATATGATTGATTGTGATCTACCTTTGGGCAAATATAATCGGGCTAGATTAACTACGGGTTGTATTTGTCTATTGGACCTAAAGCCCATTAAGAAAAATCAGTTTTCTCGTTTGTCTACTAGAGGGAAGTAGAACTCGATAAAATTAGTGGAAGAACAATTAAATAACATAAGGCCAAACATTTAATTGTAAACAATCATTTAACGGGAATCTCTAATAATCCTCTTCTCTATACCTCTCAGATAATCATGTCTAAGAATCCCATAATGTCAATCCTCGACAATAAACTCTATGGCCCTAATTACCTAGATTGGTTGCGTAGTCTGAAGCTTGTGCTAACCGTTGAAGGGCGTCTCTACGTTCTGAACGAGAGACTTCCCGCCACTATACCTGCCACAGCGACTGATGCTGAAAAGGAAACTCATGAAGCTTGGAAGAAAGATGCACTCATTCTAGGTGTTATATGATAGCCGCCATGGAGCCCGCGCTTGCGAGGAAATATGAGTCTCACTTGCATGCTTTCGATATAAAGGCTCATCTCGATAGCATGTACAGTGAGAATATTAGGGCATCGAGGTACGCTGCTACAAAGGAGTTGATAACGGCGAGACTGCGCGAAGAGACTTCGGTTCACGAGCACTGTCTCAAAATGATCAATCTCCTTGAAAAGCTAGTGAATCTCGATGTCACCCTCCCGGCCGAGCTCTCGTTGGATTTGATCCTGTTGTCTCTTCCTAGTTCCTATGATTCGTTCATAATGAACTTCAATATGAACAAACTAGATCCTCCCTTGGATGAGTTAATGAATATGTTGGTCAGTTTCGAGTCCACCATTAAGAAAGAGAAGTCTGTTCTCATTGCTGCTACTTCTGGGAAGAAGAGTTCTTCCCAAAAGAAGAGAAAGGAAAGAGTTCCCTTCCCAAACAGCAAGTTCGAAGTGGGTGAAGGTAGTGGGGGCCCCAAAGCAAAGGTCAGCAAGCAAGTTGATGATGCTTACCATCATTGTGGAAAGAAAGGACATTGGCGCCGCAACTGAAAGGCTTACCTAAAGCAGAAAAGTTCTGAAAAGGGTACGTATTTCATTGACGTAAATTTATATGTCAACTCTTCTTCTTGGGTATTGGATACGGGCTGTGGCTCACATTTGTGCAATAATTTGCAGCTGATGACAAGAAGTCAAAAACTTAGAGCGGATGAGACCTACCTAAGGATGGGAATGGAGCAAGAGTTGCTGCTGAAGCCATTGGCACGATTTACTTAAATGTTTTGGATTCAAGTTTTCCTATTATTTTGAACGATTGTTTATTTGTTCCGTCCCTCATTAGAAAGCTTATTTCTATTCCTGTATTAGATATTGAAGGTTTTACTTTTGATTTTGGAAATTCGATTTGCATTATACAAAAGATTGAGAATTTGATTTGCAAAGGACGACTATTAAACAACTTGTATGAACTAAATCCAAATGAAATACCTATTAATGTTATATCAACAAAAAAACGTAAGGAGATAGATCAAAACCCCGCACAACTTTGGCACACTAGATTAGGTCATGTTTCTTTAAAAAGGATGAACGACTTTGTTAGTGAATGATTGTTCTCTTTAGAGGACGTGAAATTACTACAAATTTGTGAATCTTGCCTTAAAGGGAAAATGACCAAGTCACCCTACAAAGGGAAGATGGAACGAGCTGAGCGTCTTTTGGATTTGATCCATACAGACGTATATGGTCCACTAAGTGTTAGTGCGAAGGGTGGATACAACTACTTCGCTACCTTTACCGACGATTATTCTAGGTATGGGTATGTGTACTTGATGAAGTACAAGTCCGAAATATTTGAAAGGTTCAAAGATTTTAGGCATGAAGTAGAGAAGCAACTCGGACGAAGTATTAAGAAGCTACGATCCGATCGTGGTGGAGAATACTTGAGCATCGAGTTCATTGACTATGTAAAAGAGAATGGAATACTATCTCAATGGACTGTACCTGGAACTCCTCAACTCAATGGAGTTTCCGAACGTTGGAATAGAACTTTATTACATATGGTTCGATCAATGATGGGGTTCACAAACTTACCAGCATATTGTGAGGTCATGCCCTTCGTACTGCCGCGTATTTGCTGAATAGAGTTAACACCAAAGCAGTTAAATCCACACCTTATGAACTTTGGCATTCCCGGAAACCCAACTACAAACATATTAGGATATGGGGTTGTCCCGCTTATGTGAAGCGATTAGTCGGAGACAAGTTGGATAGTAAATCCGACTTATGCTATTTTGTGGGGTATTCCGAAGACTCAATGGGATACGAGTTCTATTATGTCAAGGAAGCAAAGACGTTTGTTTCAAGAAATGCCACCTTTTTGGAAAGGGAGTTTCTATCGGATAGAAAAGGCAGCATGATAGAACTTGAAGTAGTTCAAGAACCACAAAGTGAAGTTCAAGTGCAAGAACAAGTAATCGAACCAATACAACAATCCACTAATATACCTCCTGAACCTACGGTACGTAGATCCGAAAGAGTTCGGAAAATGCCGGATAAGTTATTCCTCCTCGAGAATGATGAATATCATGTTGATCTTGGACAAGATCCATACAATGAGGCCGTATCGGATGCGGACATGGGACATTGGCTAACTGCCATGAAATCCGAGATGGACTCCATGTACTCCAACAAGGTATGGACCTTGGTAGATCCACCAAAGGGAATTGTTCCCATAGGCTGCAAGTGGATCTATAAGAACAAAATTGGAGTGGATGGAAAGGTATCGACCTATAAAGCTAGATTGGTAGCGAAAGGATACACTCAAAGGCAAGGTGTTGACTATGAGGAAACCTTTTCACCAGTCACGATGCTGAAGTCCATTAGGATTTTGCTGGCCATAGCTGCGTGGTACGACTACGAGATATGGCAAATGCATGTGAAGACCGCCTTCCTTAATGGAGATATTGAGGAAGAAATTTACATGGCGCAGCCGGAAGGCTTCATATCTTCTGGAAGTGAGCAAAAGGTTTGCAAGCTCCAGCGATCCATTTATGGATTGAAACAAGCATCCCGAAGTTGGAACATTAGGTTCGACTCAACTATCAAAGAGTTTGATTTTTAGAAGAATCCGGAGGAACCTTGTGTATACAAGAAGGTTAGTGGGAGGGCAGTGATATTTTTAGTGCTTTACATTGATAACATTCTACTCATTGAGAATAACGGATGTTGCAACAAACGAAAGCATGGTTGTCCACACGTTTCTCAGTGAAGGATTTGGGAGAAGCATCTTATGTATTAGGAATACGCATCTATAGAGATAGAGCAAGAAAGATGCTTGGATTATCCCAAAGCCTGTACATAGACACCGTTATGAAACGGTTTAGCATGGAAGAATCGAAGAAAGGATTCTTGCCAATGTTCCATGGGGTTCGTCTCTCGAAATCTATGTGTCCGCAAACACCTAGTGAAATCGAGGAGATGAAAAGGACACCTTATGCTTCTGCCATAGGAAGCATAATGTATGGCATGCTGTGTACGAGACCCCATATTGCGTATGCTGTGAGTGTCACAAGCAGATATCAGTCTAACCCCGGCCCGGCTCACTGGAAGGTCGTGAAAGATATCATCAAGTACTTACGAAGGACTAAGGATATATTTGTGGTTTATGGGGGTGCCGAGTTGAAATTAGAGGGTTTTACCGACTCTAGTTTTCAATCGGATGTGGACGACTCAAAGTCGAACTCTTGATTTATATTCACGCTTAATGGTGGTGCCGTGTGCTGGAAGAGTTCCAAGCAAAGCATGACGGCCGATTCCACTACCGAAGAGGAATACATTGCAGCGTCTGAAGCTGCAAAAGAAGGGACTTGGATAAGGAAGTTCATCCAAGAATTGGGTGTCGTTCCGAATGCTATAATCCAGTACCGTTGTATTGTGATAACACCGAAGCCGTGGCGCAAGCTAAAGAGCCGTAATCTCATCAGAAGTCGAAGCATATTCTGAGGAAGTGTCATGTGATCCGAGAGATCATTGATAGAGGTGAAGTTAAAGTAGAACGAGTCACCTCGGAAGAGAACGTTGCAGACCCCTTTACGAAGCCTTTGCCGAGATCGGTCCATGAGAAACATCGAGAGTCGATGGGATTGCGATTCATGGGTAGTTGGCTTTAGGTCAAGTGGGAGATTGTTAGAGTAGGTGACCAACAAGCCAACATGTGGCTGTGGTCTTTCGTATTTATAATTGTAATAAACGAACCTTTATTCGTATTAATGATAAAACACCTTGGCATTCTATATCTTTGTCCGTTTGTCACAAGCATAGATATAGTCCTGACAGTTATTATAAGTACTAGTAATTGATCGTTAGGATCGTGAGATATTTACTTAAGTATTATAACTGGTAAACGTGTTCCTAGTCGAAGGGTTACGCCACCAATGAGGATATCGGCCTTTTCCATTAAGAGACTAGCACTTAGTGTATGTGTACTGCATCTCATCAGTAAACGGTATTGTGATATCGGTATGCATAAGTGGGTGCTCGTAAGTTGACGAGTTCACTGAACTCCCTCACCCTAGAAATCTCTAAGTGGTTCCCAATAATCGAGTAGAGATATCTATGGTATAGTTGTACACCATTAGTCCTTATGACCTAGACATCACCATGACTTCACTAGAGGACCAGCTGTATCGTGACCTGTCCCTGAGTTCCACCGAGGACCATCCCAAGGGCCAGTGTTCGTGCAGTCTGAAATCTAGTGGGAGATCGGTAGAATGGTCATGGATGTCCTGTGTGTTCTGATAGTTTATAATCATTCTAAGTCTCTGGTCAGAGCTGACTAAGTGATTATTAGAGAATTCGATTCTCTAAGTCATGCACGTAACGATTACAACACTTAGAACGATCGCACCGTCATTGAACAAATAAAGAGGTCTCGACGAACCAATGCCTCTAGTTCAATCGGGACATATGTATCGAAGGGATCGTACTGTACGTTAACTATATCTGAAGGTTCTTGCAGGCACTTCATTTGTATCTAGGGAATCATGACGCGTAGTTGCTAGACGTCAATCTTGATTCGTTGGGTGATTAAGGTGAAACGAGCTTCATCTTAATCATAACTCTAAGGGACGAGTTTTCACCACAAAGGGTTGTGGGCCCACGGCTAGCTTACACCTGAACCATCGAGGGTCACACTGCTCGTGCACATGAGATCTCTGAATAAACGGTCAAAGATAAAATGATTTATCTCTCCATGATTGGAAGTCAATATGATTGGGTCCAACATTCGTAATTTGGAATTATGAATAAGAATAAGAATAGGAAAAGAATAGGCAAACGTATTAGTGAACTTTCTAAATCGGGAAGATACCAAATTTAGAAAGTGCACTGAATTAGGGTTTCCATTTTTGGAAAGTTGGAAATCGATAGTTGGCACTCGTAATGACGAGGAAATTATAATGATTCCAAAAATGTAATCGTTACAATTTTCCGATCATTGAAATGAGAGAGACGAGCAAGTAAAAGAACTAACGAACTTAAACTGTTGGGCCCGGTCCAACTTAAGCCCGCTAGGGTTTTATACAAGACACTATAAATACTTGATTTATAGGTCTTGCACACATATAAGACGAAACCCTAACCCTAGCCGCTCCCACTCTCTCTCTCTCGCTCGGCCATCTCCCCGCGGCCACCGCGCCGTCGTCGCCGGAAATTGCCGGAATCGGCCATCCGTTGGCCGATCCCTTTCGGTATTCCTTTCCTTCTTTCTTTTTTTTCCGTTTTTCTAATTATTACGTGTCCAGTTCCACGTGTTTAGTAGATCAAAGTATACGAGGTAAACTCCGAGAGGAGGAAGATCGAAGATCGAAGAATCGAGAAGCAGCACACGATCCGAAGCCGCACGCATCCCCACGCGCCGCCGAAGACCGCGCGTGAGTCACACGCGCCGCCATGGCTCGTATTGCCGCTTCTGCTGTTCCGCCGTTGCTTCCCCCTTCGGATTGTACGGATTGGTTTCCATAGCAATCCCGCTTTGCTTGGTGCGCCTACCTCACGCTTCAAGAGGTAAACCTTCGAATCAATTGTCGATAGATTCGTATACGTTTAAATTGGATATGTGTGTTCGTTCTTGTATGATTTTATGTGATTACATGAAATCGTTTTATTTATTGCGAGCATGTTATTTGATTTAAATGCGAGCATGCTAGTTGATTTAATTTCGATTAAGTAATTAAGCATGTATGTTGTCTTTAATTTCGCTGGAAGCGCAAAGGTACGCAATTAATTGATTTCAATTATCGGGCATGTGTTTATGTGTTTTAAATTGTTTAAATCGCATAAAAATTTTGTTTTCCGCTGCGTGCACGTGTCCGATTCCCAACACCGCTTTGCTGCTGGCATATTTCACGTAATGTCGAATCAAACATAAAAAAACTAGGCTTCTCGACAGAATTTTCCAATTTAATGAATATGCCTTGCTCCGTACCCGAATTCGAAGATAGGTGGTCTGCATTGATTGCTATATTTGGTCTTACAGACAATCCATACCTAGCTGATCTTTAAGAAAAACGCAGTCACTGGGCGGAATCATTTTTTCGGGGCCAATTCTTTGCTATGATGAGGAGCACACAACGTGCGGAGTCAACGAATGCCTCACTAAAACAGAAAGTGCATGCTGGTTCCACACTTACAGATTTTTTCAGACAATACCACACAGGCTTCCTGAATAGAATTCGAAAAAGGTTTGACGAACTGCAGAGAGAGTCCGACGTTCAACCAAAATAATCTGGTAAAGGTTTAGTAGGCCGTCTTGAGGGCCATGCCACACGCATCTGCACCAGAGCTATTCTTAAGCTTGTACGAATTCAGTTGAAGGATGAGGTAAACATAATTATTATTAGAAGATCTGATATTGTAGGCCAACGGCATACATTCAATTTCGAAGACCACAACTTCGACCCGGCGGACGAATTGACGGTCGTCGTCGATTTGGATAAGGAAGAATTCTTATGCGACTGTAAGATGCTCGAATCTGATGGTATCCATTGCCGGCATCTCATATGTTTCTTTAAGAATCTGAAACTGAATCAGTTTCCGGCTAAAAGCATCAATTCCCGGTGGTTTGTCGATGTTGGCAAGCGGCTCACATCTACTTTCTCGTATCAGCAGACGGACAACCTCTACACCAGTGGGCGTGTTAAGATGAGCGAGGATGAGATTGAATTTAATATCACTCCGACTGACGAGGATGATAAATTTTGTTCACAATTACATTATGACGGTGAGGATATAATTCATAGTGTCAAACGTCCCAGAAATGTGGTTGATCCTTGCAAAATTGTTTCAAAATGAGGATCCATACGAAAGAAGCAGTTATGCTCGTTTTGCAGGTTAGTTCGATACTTATCTATTTTATATAAATACATAAATTTGAGAGGAGTATTATTTCTAATAGTTTATTTAAGAATTTTTAAGGAAACCTGGACACAAGACAACCACTTGTGAGCTTAATCCAAAAGCGGGTTTTTCGTCTCGTGGTAAAGTTAATTCTAAGCAATCAGCAAGTGGTTCCGACAATGTGGGCAGCGGAAGCTACGTTCCCCAGATTTCTCCAATGTCATCGGAGCACAGCCTTGCCGACATGAATGTGGCAACACATTCAAGTATTCCTTACAATATGTACCATCAACGTTCTCAATACCAGGTTTAACAATTTATCTTTATGAAGCATCTATTCAATTATTTCACAAATATGATAATGGTAATTTCTTCTTGTAATGTTGAAGGATGGAAGCAACGATAACAATTCTTTCCAGACCCCAGCATTTGTGGAAAGTGTTTATCCAATGAGACCACCACACCTCGACCACCAATGTGAATATCAGTGCAATTCCGAAAATTGTGAATTATGTCTAATTTGTAATTGCTATTATGTAAATTTGCATATAAAACATTGAAGAACGAGATCTATAATATTTAAAACACAAAAAAAAGGAATTTTCACCACAAATAAAAATATGACAACCCACAAAACTTAACTGTCATACGATATTTTTCATGAAGCAACTGTTAACAAACCACTTGGTGTATTTACAACAAAAACAAAACCCGGCTACAAACACAAGCATTGATATCATTCGCCCTCTGCACATTCGGGGAAGGAAGGGGGCAATTTAGTCAAACCACCGATGGAAAGAGCTTTAATCTGAGCTTCCAAAGCGGCAACTTCACCACGCTTCAACTCCAGTTGCTTATTCAAATATTCATGAATGAAATCCCGCACCATAATGCACCCTCTTTCGCCCGTAGCCTGAGTGGACGAGGTGGCTACGGGCGAAAGAGGTGGCAAGTTTGGTGAGATCGTCCACCTTCGCATTACACTGAAGTAGCTCACGGCTCACTATGATTGCACCTGGTCTATGGTTGTTGAATCTCCCAGTGAAGTGAACCTTGTATTCCTGCTCACGTAGAACAGCAAAAATCAGAATAGGAAAATACATAAATCGTGGCCTTCTCTCTGCCTGCTGTAAGATCTAGCGAAATATATATTCCCCAATGTTGAAACCCAATCCCCGACCCACGGAGAATAGTAACTCCGCCTTACCCAGTGACACGTCATTATTGTCACTACTCGGGTACCAATTGGATGAGCCAATCTCGTGCAGAAGCCAATATTTCTTTGTCAGGTGGTCCGCAAAACCCCAGACTCCGGCCAATGGTCTATTATTGTCTCCAGTTAGCTCTCTCGCAATCTCCTCAGCTGAAGCCCCAGATGTCACCCCTCCGACGTTCTTGGTGCCCAAAACCTGATTCAACCTAGTCGGTTTGAACTAAAAAATCTCCCCATAGACATACACTTGCCCAAAATATGCGGATCCACTTACCCTGGCCCTGTTCTCCAAGTTCGCATAAAAGTCACGCACAGCCCCTTCCTCAAAAGCTATTCTCGCCGGATTATCCGGCAACACTACGGTCCCCATGAAATGACTCCCTTCCAAGAGATAAGTGACACCCCAACATCTCAAACTCCCATCAACCGACCTCTCAACCATAAACTTCAACCCCTCCAACTGTTCTCTCAATCTCGCTGCCCTGTCATTGTAGAAGAAGTAATCCCTAGCAATCAGTTTGTCGTAACCCATCTCAAACAACCCGTCGCCGGTTGATCTGCATACCAATCTCTGTCTTTTACACGAGCAAGACATTATGTAAGTTAGGGTTGAGGAGGGAGGGAGATATAATTGAAGATAAGAAGATTACTGAATATTTTCAGATTGTCACACTACTGCCTGATGTGGATGGTGCGGTTAAAAGAGGGTTAGATGAAACCCAAGCGTCTTGTGGATATTTGCACGACAACCGAGGTTGTGGGCAAAATTTTCATATTAGATGTTATAAAATTATGTCCAAAAAAAATATTTAATTAATATAAACTTATTATATTATAACATATTATTATATTACGGTGTGAAATATTTCATTACGCATGATGTTTTTTTTATATATTTCAAATGGTTAAATATCAATATTCGACACTCACAATACATCAAGAAATAAACATATTATAAAGGCAAAAAACTACTTATCATTTATAATAAATTATAAATCAAACTGTTTAGTATACATACTGCATTACAAATGAAATAAGTAAATTCCAAAAGAACATAATAGAACCCAACTAAAGTGTAGATTTATGAATGTAATTAAAATTCAATTATTTGAATCCAAACATTTCAAGTTTGTTTTGTACCTGCATATCCAAATAAAAAGCACAGATCTATATAGAAATGTCATAATCGAATTCAACCAGTTTGTTTGGATTCCAATGAAAAGTAAATTGGAATTCAAACAATTCAAGTGTGTTTTCTACCTGCATATACAAACCAAAAGCACAATACTATACAAAAATGTCATAATCGAATCTAACCAGTTTGTTTGGATTCCAATGAAAAGTAAATTGGAATCCAAACAATTCAACTGTGTTTTCTACCTGCATGTACAAACCAAAAGCACAACACTATACAGAAATGTCACAGTCGAATCCAACCAGTTTGTTTGGATTCCAATGAAAAGTAAATTGGAATCTAAACAATTCAACTGTGTGTTCTACCTGCATATCCAACCAAAGTCCATCACACTAAAAAAGTATTCATCTTGTTCAGTTGAAATAAAAATAAAAAACCAAATTTTACGTATTTTTTGAAGAAAAAAAAAACTGCAAAATTAAAAATATTGTTTGAAAATAAAACTGCAAAATTAAAAATATTGTTTGATAATCGCTAATTAATAAGAACAAACTTGACTTTTTTAAGATAATCATGGATGAGAGGCATCATCGGGCTGTCTGGGCACCTATTCGGCAACAGTGACGAAGAAACTGAGAACCTGAGCTTGAAAGGTGGAAACTTCACCATGTATCACGTTCAACTAGTTCTCCACAATTGAACGGAATAGATCCAGCTCTGTGGTGACTTTAATTGGAAGCGGATCCAATGTATTCAAGTCGGCAGATTTGGGCGCCCTATAACCCTGCTCATAGAGTAAAGCAAAGATTAGAATAGCAAATGATAAAACAACAGGTACACGCTCGGCCTCCTCCAATATACGGCGAAAAATAAATTCGCCTAGATCAAAATCCAAACCCCGTCCAACACTGTACAACACGACAACCTGGTCAACTGAGACATCATCCGATTTATTGGTTGGGAACCAATTGGAACACCCAATCTCATGAAGAACAACATACATCCTCGTCAGATGACAACGCCGAAGACCGATAACATGCCAGACCAGCAGCTTACCTCCCGTCAACTCCTTCGCCAACCACTCATTGCCAAGCCTTGCTGGCAACCTTCCCAAGTTCCTTGTGCCTAGGATTTTGTTGAGCCTGGTAGTGCTCAAATTGTACATAGCCCCATGGATATACACTTTGCAATAACCTGCAGAATCATCATATCCGGCCCTCGTCTCCAGATTAGCGTAGAACTCGCGCACAACAGTATTCTCAAACATAAGGCGTTGAGGTTTACTGGCAAGCTTGACTGTACCCAACAGCCGTCTATCCCTTAGGAGTTGCTTCACACCCCAGTTTGTGAAGCTTGCTTCATCAATAGGCCTCTCAAGCAAGAATTTGACACCAACCATTTCTTCGCCCAATGCTCTCGCCTGTGATGTGCAGTATCTGAACTCGTTAGCCAAAGTACTCATGTCTGGCACATCGAAGATTGGATCTAAGTCCGAGTCCAATCCCGCCGTCTCCTTGCCCTTTCTGGTGTCACGCCTCTTGTAGGTTCCAGAACACTCTGTAATTGCGTCTCGTTTTCGCGAGTTCGTCATACTATCGGGTTTTTTTAGAAGAGAATATTTGTTTTTACTAAGAGAAAGGTTTATGGGAAATTTAATGTGGAAAAGGGATGAAGAACCGAAGAATGTGAGACAAGATTTGATTTGTTGAAGACGATAGGGATAGAGATAGGGTTAGGGTTAGGGTTTTGTTAAGGATTAAGGCAGTGAAGCGCCTCCTAGTGAAAAGGCACGTTTACATATATCCCGAAGTGGTTTCAAATTGTATCCCCACGTTTATACGGTAGATTCGTCTAGATACCCGAGATTACTAAAAATATATAAATGAGTTAATGAATATTTATTATCTGATATTTTATATTTTAGTCTTATACCTAAATAATTTATTCCATCCATGGATATCAAATAGTTGGTATTTAAAAATAAATAATGTGATTAAGATAATATTTTAATATTCATTAAGAGAAACTTCAATGGGGTTATCAAATAGAGTATTCAAACATTTAACTCCCATTTACATACTTAAAAATAGAAATCTTTCACTCCAATGGAGTTATCAAATGAGGTTTTATTTTGATAATTCACCTTTTGGATTGTAAAAATACTTGCTGGAAATTGAGTTATAAAAAATGTAACCTCCTAAACATCCAATCAGAAGTTGACATGTGGCAATTACAAATAAATAATTTATAAAATAACAAAAATATTCCAAATTTTTTCACTGATTATACTCTGTAGGGATCATCATAATAAACCCTAATACATATGGGATCATTCCAAACAATATGGAAGCAATTTACATGCAGATTACAAACAACATGAAATTGAGTCCAACCAACGAACTCAATATTTACCTGCAAAGCATTTCAGTTATGACAAAAAAAATGTGGATTATGTACCTGCAAATCAAAGGTCAACTACCGCACACAATATGAACATAATATGCACACAATATCATCCAAAATCCAAATAAAATTAAAATATTCAAACATAAAATTAAAAAAAAAAAAAAAAAAAAAAAAAAAAAAGTGGAGTAATTTAAAATTGTTTAAAATACAGACCAAAATTAAAATAAATAAATTGTTTTTAAATTAATGGGGGTGGGAAGATGGCTTGGGGAGGGAACATGGCTGTCCGGGGGCTTCGGAGAGAGCATCCAACAACGACTGCAAATAGGCGATCTCCTGGCGCCTTAAATCCTGCTACCTCAAGATATGTGCACGGAATGTATCGAGCAGCAACATATAAGCATCATTGGACGCCGTTGTCGGATTAGGTGGGAGGGTTGGGTGTATAGGCAGATCGTCAACCCTATCGCTCTCCAGGAGATCTTGGCCGATTTTTAGAGGCTTCGTTGGAAAGTTCCAAACGGACCCAGCCAACGAGGGTTTGTAACCCTGCCCACATAACAACAAAAATATAAGAATGGGTAACGTTATTGTGAGTGGGTTTACCTTAGCCTTTCGCATGACGTGGCGAGAAATGAATTCGCCCAAGTTGAAAATAATCCCCCAATCGAGACAGTACAAGAACTCCGCCTCCTCCTCGGTCACGTACTTCTTGTCGAAGCTCGAAAACCAGTTTGAACAGCCGACTTGGTGTAGGAGATAGTATTTCCTTGTCAGGTACATGCTTCGCATACCAACCCCATGTGGCCATTCACTTGCTCTCCCACCGGTGAGCTCCATGGCCAAGTCCTCGTACGATGCACCGGAGTGTTTGCCCTCATCTGCCCTCCCCATTAACCCATTTATCTTCCCCGGAGTGAACTCATACCACCTCGACTTGACGTACACACGCCCGAAACACGGAGATCCCATCTCGAAAGTCGCCATTTCAAGATTGGCGTAGAATTCGAGGATAACATCTTTCTCAAACCTCCGGTTTCGGGGATTTTCTACCATCTCCGCATGAGTTAGAAGCCCCCCCCCCCCCCCCCCCCCCGCAGTGACTCAACCCCCATATTTCTCAAAGGTTGAGTGGTCGATAGTCCTCTCAACCAAGAACCTTGCCGACGAAAGGTACAGTCGCCGACTTTCAGCCCTTTGTTTTAAAAAATGGTAAGTGTATGGTTGTTCCAAGTCAATATCCATTTTCTGGTGAGTGGTGAGAATAATGGGTTTTCTGGTAAAAGAGAGAGATATTTGCAGAAAGAGAGAATGGCAGTGAGAATAATTTGAGAGAAACAGAAATGTCTATGGAATTCCGGAGATGGAGGGTTAGGGTTAGAGAAGCGTCAAAAGGTGTAGTATTGCACGAATATAGAGACAGTTAAACGATGGGTTTCGTGTAACCTAATCCTGGTGGCTCATCTGCTGCCACATGTCCTATGTTGTATTTTTGTAATGGGCGGTGCTAAAAACCCTAAACCTGAAAACCCAAAAATTTATTAAAGTAGGGGTTGTTTGGTCCACGTGCCAATTTGACAATTCAACTATTCATGTAAATATTAAAATTGATTCTAAGTTTTATTATTTTGATACTCATTTTGACAATTCACCTATTTTAAATACTAAAATTATAACCTTAAAATGGATCATAGAATATTAAATTGATGCTAATTTTTTATATTAATTTACTCCAACGGCAATTCATGAATAAATATGATCCATAAAAATGAATATATTTAAAATTGATGCTATTTTTTAAATATATACTCCAATGACAATTTGTTCTTTGATGCTAGTTTTTGACATCAAAATGAATATATTTAAATAAAATGCATGTCAATTTATGATAGGTGGGATGGTTATGGAGACTATATTTAATTGACTGGTCACCGAGGCATTTTTCAGTTCGGATCTTGATGTGGGCAGCGGTGGTTCTGGTTGCTGGTGGCGTCGGCGGTGGTTCTAGATGCTGGTGGCGGCGGCGGCGGCGGTGGTTCTAATTGTTGGTGGTGGCGGCGCTCAGGGCTGGGGATAGTGTCGGTGGTGCTCGACTTTGGGGGGTGATACGATATACTATTTAGTATATTATTTAATTATTAGTTTAGTTAATATTTAATTATTAATTAATTAAAATAGTATATTTAGGATATAGATATAGCCGTGTGTTTAGTGATTAGGGAATTATTAAGTATTTTATTAGTATAGGTAATTATCTTTCCTAGTTAGATTAGGATTCTAGGGTTTTATTATCTTTAAATAGTCATCTTGTGCTAGGGTTTTAGAATGAAGAGAAATAATAAAGAAGAGTTTTCTTACGTTCAGTAAAGAAATCTTATGATACTCAAGAGATCGTATCAATTGGTATCAGAGCGAAGTTGCGATAACACCAACGCTTCGTTAGCAAAGCAGCGATTATATCAAAGCTAAGCTGGAGCAAAGTTGAGATCACATCAAAACTTTGTGAAAATCATGATGTCAGAAACAAGACGGTTGGAGCGATTGGAGAAATCTGTGGAGAAATTACGGGTTGATTTTCAGAAATTGCTCGAACAAAGTCAAGGACGACGTCAACACCTACATAAAAGTCGAAGGGACCGGCGCCCATCACCGCCAGTGCCACCACCACCGCCGCCGCTGCCGAGCCTATCGCCGGAGGGAGAGGAAGAGGACGACGATGACTTTTTCGAAGAATCTCAATTTTTTGTGAGTTCGCCGAAAGATGAATTATCGGATTCACTTGAGGTAATTTGGGACGAAGGTGAGGAATTAACCAAGGAAGAGAGCGAAGAATTACAATGGATATTAGAAGGATCCCATGGTATTTAAAAGGAATGAGACGAACGAGATATGGTGATTGTAAGTGAGCCGGAATCCGTAAGGACAACTAAGAAAAATGAAAGCATGATATTGATTGTGAGGAAGATAGAATTTGAAAAGGCGATTGAGGATTTATCGGGAGAGAGATTGAGAAGATTGAGATTTTTTGCAAAAGTAGTCTTTGGAATTTCGTTGGATCAACATGAACAATGTGTTAATAAGCTTTGTCGTTCATCGTGTTTTTCGAAGTCGGAGTCAATCAGGAAGCAAGTCGATGAAGTCAAACATAGGTGGAAATGCAAAGGAGATGGACCAAATTGACTCGAACCTTGAGGACAAGGTTCATTTCAAATGGGGTGGTTTGATACGATATACTATTTAGTATATTATTTAATTATTAGTTTAGTTCATATTTAATTATTAATTAATTAAAATAGTATAATTTAGGATATAGATATAGTCGTGTGTTTAGTGATTAGGGAATTATTAAGTATTTTATTAGTATAGGTAATTATCTTTCCTAGTTAGATTAGGATTCTAGGGTTTTATTATCTTTAAATAGTCGTCTTGTGCTAGGGTTTTAGAATGAAGAGAAATAATAAAGAAGAATTTTCTTACGTTTAGTAAAGAAATCTTATGATACTCAAGAGATCGTATCAGGGGGGTAGGGTATGGTAGTAATGGTAACGTGGGTGGGGTTTGTGGCATCTTTAACGACGTAGTGATGTTAGCGTCGTAGATTTAGGTTTGGTGGAGGAAATCTACGGATTGGTGAAGCGAATCTGAAAATTTTCCATTTCATGGCTATAGATGTCTATGAATATCTATGGGTGTCTATGGTGTGTGACGGCTAGGGTTCAAAAGAAGACTTAGGGTTTTAAGAATACTTGACTACGGATTACTACAGTTTTCTACAAACTACTATGGTTTCCTACGGATTTCTATAAAAAACTACGGCCGACAAAAATTAAAAAAATCATAATTTTCAATATAATGTAGAAAAAAATTGGAAAAAATACGAAAATGCAAAAAAAAAAAAAAATTGTTCTACCAAAAAAAATAATAACAAAAATGCTAGATGCGAAAATAAAAATGTTAAATGCAGAATGAAAAATTGATAAATACAGTTTAAATATTACTTGGTGCATATTTCATTTTTTGTATGTGGGGGCATTTTTGGAATGAAATTTATAAAGGATGTGAAGCAAATGTTTAGTTAGACTTGTAATTTAGTTTAAATAAGTTTTGTCACTAGGGGCCTATATCTTAAAGCCCCAAATAATTAATTACCAATTTAATACCTTATTTAATTCCTCATTGCATTTAATTACATATTTATTTCCTCGTCGCACTACAAATCTCACCTGGTATTTAATAAAGTATGCAATAATATAAAATTTATTACGCAACTTTCTCTTTCCAGAATTTGGAGAGTTGAACTCATACGCAGAATTAAATGCGAAAGGGTGCCTGACTACGTATATGTCACATCGACACATGCTAAGACGGGCGGCAATGAGTATTTTCGATAATAGTGCACTTGCCTCAGTGATTTGGTCAATAAAGAAGGAATTTGTTACATGACCAGCATCTCAGTATTATATTTATTATATTTATTATTATTATTATAATTATAATAATTATTATTATTTTTATAATTATTATTATTATAATTATTGTGTTTATAATAATAATAATAATAATAATAATAATAATAATAATAATAATAATAATAATAATAATAATAATAATAATAATAATAATGCTTAATGCAGTCCGAAATTAATAAAATACAGTTTCAAAATTGCTAAATGTAGTCCACATAAATACTGATGCAATAGGTAAATGAGAGGTATTTTAGGGGGAAAAAAGCTAAGGAGTTTTGCGAAGGTTGAATTTATGTTGAGTTTTTCTCTATTTCTTAGCGGTTGGAGGGGTTTATTGCTAAATGCCCCTTTAATTAATGCTTTCAATCACTGTCTTTGTTTCGTTGCCTTTCTAGTTAGCAATCTTTTAAATCACTGACATAATTTAATATTAGAAGCACGATATTTTTTCTCTCGAGAAAGCACAAAGGTGAGGTTCTTATGATACATAAATTGTCAATAAACAAAAGAATAATCTCTCCAAGTCGTGGTTGACATCCATTGATCAAGATCTAAAGTTAAAATTTTCAAATTTTGGCCGTAGACATTCATAATTTAGTAGTATATATCAGTGTTCTAAAAATCGGTCGAGGCGGCCGATTAATCAGTGTTCGAGGTGGAGGCGATCTAAAACCGCTACGATATTAGTGTAAATGTTTGAAAAATCGGTATTTGCCTATGAGACGATTGTAGGTGGTCCGAGACGGGTTGAGGCGGGTCAAACTTTCATAACAAAAATCGTTTATTTTTTTAAATAAAAAAAGTTGTTTTTAATAAATTATGAGTTTATGCTTTGTTTTATTTTATTAATGTTAATTTTTATTTTTAAAGGCCATAATAATACATGCTTTCAATGTTCAAGTACAATTTTAGATGCACAATATTTTCGTTTTATTTTTATTTTGTAAGAATTTTTATTATATTATGATCTTATTATTATTAAAATATTATTACGTGATTATGATATATAAATGATCGAGACAAAATTATTTTTAAACATATTTTTATATATATTTTGAATATTTACAAATAATATCTAAAATTATATTACATTAAATTTAAAAAAAAAATTATTTCCGATTTATCTCCGATTAATCACCACCGCACCGATTAATCGTGAGGCGGTGCCTAACCGACTCGGGTCCGATTCCCGCCTTTTACAACCTTGCAAATAAGCTCATTACGGGCTACTTAATCATAAATAGGTCCAGACCAAAAACTCGTTTACAAAAAGTCTAGACAAAATCAAGAGGTGCGTGAAAGACTAAAATATCCCCCTCACATTTTAATATGCTCCAATTTCATCCATTTAACCTAATTTGACCCCAAATTTTATTAATTATTCAATTTTGACCCCAATCCAAATTTTGACTCCAATTTTCACCGTCATCGTCGGTCAGCCGCTGTTGACCGTCAGTCTCCGGCGTTGAATTGTCTTTTTTCCCATGTTGTCGCCGCCGCTGACTGACGGCATTGAACTTTTTTTTCCCCGTAATAAACAGTAATATTACATAATAATTTATTATGTTACATATTAAATTATTGTGTAAAACAATAATATGTTACACAATCATATTGTTATATTACTGTCTAGCACAGTAATATTAACAAAACAAAACCACAATGCTACATAATAAATTATTATATAATACAGTAATATTATTATGTTGATCGTCAACAAAGACAAACATAATAAAAAAAAAATTAATATTGTTGTGGTTGATAGTAATTTTATTGTCGTTGAAAGTAATATTAGTGTAACGACAGTAATATTACTATCAACCACGGTAACATTACAATAGTACACAGTAATACTATTACGTTGACCGATCAACAAATCAAACAAAATAAAAAAGCTAAAAAAATAAAAAAAAAACAATGTTGATGTGATTGGCATTAATATTATTGTGTTTACAGTAATTGTACTGTCAACCACAGTAATATTACAATAGTAGACAGTAATATTATTACGTTGACCGGTCAACAAATCAAAAAAAGTTAATAATATTGATGTGGTTGACAGTAATATTATTGAGTTTACAGTAATTACTGTCAACAACAGTAATGTTACAATAGTAAACAGTAATATCATTACGTTGACTGTCAACAAAATCAAACAAAATGAAAAAGAAAAAAAAATTGATATGGTTGATAGTAATATTATTGTATTTACAGTAATTTTATTGTCAACGACAGTGATATTACTGTCACCGGTCGGCGGCGCCGGAAAAAAAATAAAGCATCAAAGAATTTTCAAAAAATAAAAGAATTAAAAAGAAAAGGTCAAAATTGAATTTTTTTTTCTTTTCAAAATTGATGAAATGAAAGTTAAATTCCAGTTACAATTAGAAATTGGGTTTAAGCGATTGTGGGTAATTTTGTCATATACATTAAGTTAGGCTTTATTTATAATATATATTAAAGAGATGGATTTATTGGCGAAAACGATATAACACACAACCTAAAATAATAAAAATAATTGGTCAGAGGCCTCCTCACAAAAAGCTTTTTTTTTTCAAATTTGAGAAATCTCCTTTAGATAGATAGTTTGAGCTATTAATATTATTACAATACCAATATTACCCTTATTCAATTATTAGATCAAACAAAAGCCTAAATCCAGTTCAATCCCTCGATCCATCATTCGATTTGTATAAATCAATTAAAATATGTTTTTTTATATTTTGTTGTTTTGTAAAAAAATAGTTATTTTTTTGTATTTTTTATAAAGTTGTTATTTTTTTGTTTGGCTGTTTAAATTTTTTTATTTTTTTTGTTGAATTGTGTTGGGTTTCATTGACGATATTACGGTTGTTTTTGTTACTTTTAGTTTTAGTCGTCAATTTCATTATTCAACAACGATTTTAGTAGTCAGTTCCTTAATCGTTCCTTAATCGACTATGCCTTAGTTGATAGTCGATTAATAAACTTGACATCGAAAAAAAAAAGTTAAAAAAAATAATTAATTTTTTTTTATAAAAATTAAAAAAATAAAATACAATAGAAAATAAAAACGAAAATTAATTTTAGAAAAAAAAAAAAAAAGGAAAAACGATAATGGAGATGGGAGTAGTGGGAAGAAGATTGTGCAAGAGCAATTTTGACATTAGAGAAAAGGTGAACGCAGTATGAATTTCTCGCAAAGAGTAAAGTATGAATTGTCCCTCTCTCTATTAATGAAAGAGTTTGAGAAAGTTTTCTCAAAGAGCCCCAAATCTGAATGGACGACGATGAACTTCACATTAATTTCATAATTGATTAAAAAAAATAAACATATAATTTGCTGAGAAAACAAAAACTTATTACAGCGTTTTCTGTCAAATTGTGTTTTACAACAATGTACATACATCTCGTACCTAACGAAGGAGATCTGGAGAACACTAATTTGTCGAGTAGGATAGCAAAGTTAAAACTTCCAAAAGTGCAATTACAGATATCTTTTGGTGACACTTCCAACTATCTCTACGTATAAACTGATCGACATTACACAGGTTCGCGCGCGTCACGCTATATATGAGAATACTGACCGAGAAGTAATTCAAGCATGTCGTTTGGTGTAAGAAATGTTGTCCCACCAAGTATTAGTTCAATATCGGGCCTACTGCTCTCAGTCAACGCCTGCTGCACTTCCCGCACCTTACAATGCAATACAAAAAAATAAGCATCTTACAAACACAAAATTCAATGCATTGTAGCAAAATGACGGTTCAAGAACACTCGGTCGATAGCCGTCAAGTTATAGAAGAGAGAGGAAAATGTTTTTAGGCGAATCATACGCATGATTAGGCTTCAAATTTTGAAGGAAAAACAAAGCAATTAAAATCATAAGGCCTCGTTTGGTTGGGAAGATAAGATTAGCCAAGATAAAATTAAATAATCTAATGAAACCAATTGCATTATTGGACCTTGGAAGATCCAATAAAAAAAACATGCCTGAAAGGCAAGATAAGGCATGATAACATAATATTTGCGGGTCGACCCGCCAAGTTGTTGGGGATACGAAACATCAAACAAAGGTGGTGTTTGCAAATGATTATTTAAAAGCAGAAGTTAGTGATTGTGATTTAAGTTAGTTTTAAGTGCTTATTTCTAAAAGTTGGGGGTGTTTGCAAATATTTCGGAAAATGAACTAAAATTGAAAAAGCAGGATTATGGGTGCTTTTAAAAAAATAGCTTAAAGCAGATTATTTTAAGAGAAGCAAAAGCAAAAGTTGATTTTGCAAACACCTAAAAACAGATTATGAGCAAAAAAAACCGCATAATCACTTTCAAAAAGCATTTGCAAACACCACCAAAGTACCATTATTTAGTTAATCATGGCTAATCTCCCAAACCTAACGAGGCCTAAGAGGACTATATAAATAAAGAAGCATACCTCCACGCCATTTATGCCCCCAATTACAAAAACCAGTATTACGTTCTGCTCGACGAGACTAGGTTTAGCCTGTGGGATGCAAAAGGGGAAAAAATTCAGTTATTTCAGAAATTATCGAGGACACAAAAAAAAATGTATACTTGTTCGACTAAACGAAAACCTGTCCAAGACCAAATCTTCCAAATCCGCTCTTAAAAAGGCGTCCGACTGTAGAGGAATGATACTCCATTCCAGGTATGTCGTTCTTGTCTAAAATACCCGTGAGAAGTTTATACAGCAACCCTTTACTCGAAGAAGGATCGTCGTTACGCCTACTTTCCAAGGCTGAATTTCGTTTCATGCTGGACAATTTATAAAAGAATTTGAAAAGATTATCCACCCGATCTCTTAGCTCTAGCTTTAGCTGCATGTCGCCGAAAACTTCCTCTTTATCAGTATCTTTTTCGGCATCTTCATCTCCCCAATTACCCCATTGATCATCGTCATCGTCAAACTCCACATCATCCAAGTTTCCGGAAGGATCTTCTTTCTTCTCGTCGGATTTTATTTTCTGCAAGTTGTCCAAACCATGGAGAAACTTTAATTTCGCGACAGCTGGATTTTCAAGAATAGCGTCCACAATAGCGTCTTTCATGAAACGCTCCTCTTGCCATGAAAACGGACTACCGGAACCGGAGGTCGGGAAATTTTCACCGGCCAATATGTAGCCGATAATTGCTAAGAGAAGAGCATCTTGAAGATTAAATAGCCCCTGATTTTTCTTTTGCACTTGGGAAGCAACTAAAGCAGTTTTATTTATGAGGTCGCTGATTTGGGCAGCAAGGCTTTGGCTCGTATCTGCAGCATTTACATGTAGAATCTTCTCGGCACTATTAAAAGCGTCCCAACTCGCCGAATGCAATTGATCCAAGGCATGTAATGCGGATGCAGCTAACTGAATAATGCCTTTGTTTTTGAGAAACGAAGACTGTCTTTTGGCTAGCGCCTTAACCAAGGACTGTAACTCCGAGTTGGAAGGAAAACCAGGGCGGATTTTCACATCCAAAGATATATTCTCGCGACGTAAACTTTCTTGAAGCCATTTCTTGATTAGCATGGCTCCATCTTTCGTCCTTCTGTCAAGCATCGCTTCCAAGTAAGGTGCTCCATGGAAATTATCTGTAGAGACAAAGGATCCGTGCAGAAGTTCACCCTCGTTATATTGAAAGCAACTTTCATCACTTAGTTTCTTACTGAGTTTCATCAACTCAACAGTCTGCGCATCTGAGTCAACGGTATTCCACCCAACCAAAAACGCCTCTAAAGTTTTCAAAAGCTGAGAATTGCTTTTGGCATTTTCTTCAATGATGAATTTTTCGAATGGAATCTGTACAGAAAGAGGAGCACGTTCTAGTTTCAGTGGGTCGTTTTTTAGTTGGCTTTGGGAGACTCGTGTCTGGTTCAAGGACATTACGCGTTGCCTACGAGGCAGGGATGAAAAAATCCGATCCACAAGCGAGTCCCCATGGCTGCATGGAGTAAGAAGATCAAGTGTACGATCAATAATCAATAGCCCGGCTGATCTTTTACGTCTACCAACATCATAAAGACTAGACATGTCTGTCAAAAGCTTTCCTACCGTTTTCGACAAATCACCCAGAGAAAATATTTCAAGTTTCAGATCCATCTGCAAGTTCATGAAACAGAAATTTTCACAACTCGGGAGAACAAAAAGTTATGACTTTACCCTATTTTTATTAACAAGTTCGACTATCTGTAATAAAGAAAGCATGCATGCTGTCATATTGACAAAGGAAGTTGTTAAGCTGTATCACCTTTAAGGCCAAATGATAGAGAAATTGGGCAGTAAGAGTTGCCCCGGGACTGACATCTTCGGTGTCGGCAAGTCTCCCGGTACTTAACGGAGGTAAACCCGAGCTTATAGAATTCTCATGCTCAGCAGATAAGCTTGCTTCAGCTACAGATCCTTCTGAAGGTAAGACGAAGACTTTAGGCGAAAAGGGACACAGAATCAACGGGAAGTGATGCACTGAGAGCATCAATTTTTGCCCCAAGTCGTCTTCTTGATGAGATCTTGCGCTTGAAACGGCATCTTCGTTTTCATGGCCAGTAATATTGTCTTCAATAGAAGTTAGTTCCGACCATCCTTCATCTTCGGAGTTAGTATTTTCCTTGAGACTTACGTTTCCAGACAAAATGTGATCTGTTTCGTGTTTCTTAAGAAGTTCCTCGTAATCTTGGTTGAGCAGAGATTCGTATTCGTGAAAAGCATCTGGGCCCAGAGGTGAATTGGGATACGTCGAGTGGGCTACCTATATTAGGGTAGAGACTACATATGAGTAAGCAGATACATTGAAATCGTATCTTGGCTTTCAATTTCCATATCAGTTATATTAGCAAGAAAAATACGGATAAGTGGTATAACAGAGTATTTATATACGATTCAACTCTAATGATTTTATAATCAATGCAGAGAAGATTTTTTCAAAAATACTGTCCAGATTACAAAAAAGTGACTGTTAAGTTCATGTAACTTAACTGCAAACCGCTGTACTCGAGAAAGAAGGTATAAATGTAGAGATCAAACCTAAAATTACATCCGGTAGGTACATATAACATCTAAAAAATAGCCAACAATTTTATCGGGAAAGACTCGTGCTCCAGTGAGACAACTGTTACGGTGTGTGTGGGTGTATGTGTGTAACCATAGGCCTCCCAACACATTAAGGCTGCAACTTCACTGATTTACTTACAACTTCTTCTTACTTAATTTCATAACTTATTAGAAAGTAATTTGATCTGAAAGGCTCCTCTCAAATTCTTTTGTTGTATTAGTTTCTCAATCAAATTTAGCAAAAGTATAAAAAATCTATAAAGAACTCCACACATTCAGGAAAAACAATATTACATACAAAACATAGGGAATCGGGAAATTCATAGAACTACTGAAACAAAAACATAGCGAAAAAGTTAAATTCTAACAAATTAAACTAAATTGTCACCTCTGAGATGGAAGTATATATAGCACAATGGTGGACATTTTGGAGCGTGCTCAGGCAACGTAAAATATACCGATGTGCATCAATCAGAAGACGCGATGTAATCACCACAATCTTCCTTGCAGAATCAGAATCAGTACTCCAATCGACAGCCTGGAAAAATAGGGGAAATATGAATTATATAAACAAATAAATTTCTACCATTATGATATTCCTCCATCATAACTCTAAAAAGTACGAGAAAGGAGAAGACCAGAGCAACATACAAGTAATCCAACAAGTGACAGCGAACCTTACCTTTCAGCTGTATTTTGATGTGATTCCACTTAGGCCTCGTTTGGTTGCCAAGATAAGATTAGCCAAGATAAGACTAAATAATCTAATGAAACCCAATCGTTTTATTGGACCTCGGAAGGTCCAACAAAAAACATGCTAGAAGATAAGATAAACCATTATAACACAACATTTGCTGATCGACCCGGTAAATTAGTGGGGATACCAAACATCAAACAAAGTCCAACTATTTAGTTAATCATGGCTAATCTCCCCAACCAAACGAGGCCTTATACGATGCATACTTTGATTTCCATTTCATTATTTAAACATATTAAAAATATAGTATTCCTAAACTTCGAACGTTAAACATCATGCATATCCGAAACTTGGCAATCAAAAGAGAAACTCGTCGGAAAACGAATAGACAACCTTATCAAGAGCTGACATGTTCTCCAAGCTACAAACAGCCCGGGCACCAAGCTCCAGAAACAAAGGGAATGCCCCGACAAACTGGAAACTTTCCGAACTTCCAGCATCCAAGTATACAATTGCATCTTTAATGTTCTCAGATATCTGAAACAAAAAGAAATAACGAAAAAAGAAACGAAAGTAAAAGATCTAAGTTATGGCCGATACCAATATACATTCCCCTAAAATTAACCTCAGAATCAACAGAATTCATATCAGACAACCTTATTTTCCACGAATTCAATTGAAGAAAATCTGAGAACTTACTTGTCTGATTGCGTCGAGGCAACATTTGATTACATCAACCGTGGCCATCGATTCCTCGCCTTTGCTTCACTCAATCGGCCTAATATCAAACCAAAACCCGTAAATTCACTCAGGGAAAAGAAAAAAAGTCGACAAAGTGAGTGATCAGCGTATAACAATTGGTCATTCAGCAAACTTGAAAAAAATAAAAGTTTTCGAATGAAATGCGAATAGCGGAAGCTAGGGTTTTGTGTCGATCAAAATTACCTTGATTGCAAATTTCAGAGAACCGGGAAATGAGATTTGCTGAATCAGAGTAGAGTGGTAGAGAAATGTTGCAATGGGAGCAAACTCAACCGGTTCAATTTCGTCGAACCAATAGCCCGAGGGTAGACTGTATTTAACCCTTTCTTTTTTGTAAACTGTATCTACAGCCCCTAGAATCAAGTATATTTTCAGAAAAACCCCTAGAATTTAGAAAATTATATAAACTTCCCTTAAGGTTCAATTCCACCTATTTTTTCTTTTTTTCCTTTTTTTTTTTTTTCTAACCAAATGCCCATTTTGGCAATGGTTAAACAAATTCCACATCAATTATTAGAATCTTTATTTTTCATGACTTGTGAATGTGGATCTGGATCATTTCCAATATCAAATATCAAAATTGAATTCATGTAGATACACCAGATAGTCATTTGATATTATATGGAGATCTTCTTTTCCTCTGACATTTTCTCCGAGTTACTGATTGTGGTGGTTCTACAGTATGTCACCGATGACATCTTTATAGAGTGGTGAATTACTTGTTTTAACTTGTTGTATAGGTTGAAGAGAAATTTTATCTTGAGGAGAATTAGATGCTTAAATATCCACCATAATCTTCTCAAGATCTATCTTTCTTGATCTAACGCTCCTACTAACTTCACGAATGTCTAAAAAAATGATATTTTCAGTTTCAATTATCTCCATACTATGGTTAGGACAATAAAATTTGTACACTTTTGACTTTAATGGATAACCATAAAATATTCAGATATTGTTCAAGGGTCAAATTTATTTTCATGTGGATTGTAGATTATAGTCTCTGCTGGACAACCCTAAACATGTAAATGTCTTAAACTAGATTTTCGACGAGTTCACAAACTCATAAGGAGTTGATGGAACTACTTTATTGGAAACTTGAATTAAGATATAAATAGATGTTTTAAAGGCTTCACTCCACAAAAATATGGGTACAGATGAGTTACTTAACATACTCGTAAGTCCTAACCATATTTATAAGAGTGCGATTACGACGTTCAACAACTCTATTCATTGCGGTGTTCCAGGCACTTTGTATTGAGCATAAATAACACATTTTTTCTAAGAATTTAGCAAATGGGCCATGATTTATTCCTGACTCATCACATCTACATAGTATTCTCATCCCGGTCTGATCTTATAACTTTATCATTTCATTTAATTGTCTATCAACTTCCGTAAGTAACACCTCAAAGATGTCAGCAATATAGAGATAACCATACCGAATAGATCATCAATGAATGTGATAAAATACTTTGCTCCACTAAAACATGGAATATGTCATGAACATACATCTATATGGATTAACCCAAGAAGCTTTTTATTTTTTGTGGCACCCCTCCTTTTGTGTTTGGTTTGCTTACCCTTAATGCAATACATACAAACTTGAAAATTAATAAAGTCTAGTTTTTCCAAATTTTCGGTTTTTACTAATCTTTATATTCTTCTATTGGAGATCTGCCCCAAATGTCTACGCCACAATATAATTTTTTGTTACTATTATTTAAGCTATGCTTGAAGCCAATCTTTGAATGTGTGGCTAATAATGATTGCGCAAATTCATGATTCAAATATATTTTATATAAAATATTACATAAAATTATGTAACAAATTCTTATATTTTAACAAGTAAAAAAATCTCATGCATTTAAGAAATAAAAATCAGATTCTTATTATATGAAGATATGTTTAACCTAACATACGAAACATTACAATTCTTCTCCAAAAGAGTAGCCAAAAACACATGACACATATCAAACAACAAAGTCCTTTATTCGACAAAGAGGCTTCGAGTTTTGCCAAAATATCAGTGGCTTCATTGTTGAATTGAGTCATCATCTTCCATTATGATTCCTCAGGGAGGTAGTGGATATCTTTATGTTTAGCATTAAACAATAAATCTAAGCATTTGAAAACCGTAGAATAACCGCAAACATTCAGTCTTGCAAAGAAATCAAATTCCTAGAAAATAAAGGTACATAAAAAGTATTTCCACGATCCATTTAGTGACTCATCTCTAATTTTAGGCGATAAATGCCAACAACCACCACTTCAGATTTGACACGATTTTTCATATAGATGTACTTTTCCCTTTTTCCCCAGTTTTTGGGTTGTAAGAAATCCCTATAATGAATTTATGATATAAAGTTGTTGTAACACCCTCCATCTTATTTACTAAATTAAGAAATATGATTTAGAAAAATGGACTTTATTACAACTTTCAGATCCTTAAAACCAGTTTAGAAATTGTTGAATCCATTTTCTTTGTTTAAAATATAACCAACACATGGAATCTCTCACGAAAAATTCTACTCCCCGTCGGCGTTGAATTCTCATCGATCTATGGTCGTAATGGCCTAAAGTTCGGAGACTCCTTCTCCGGATGTCAATCATACGATGATACCCCATGGCCAAATACACAATAAAACTTTCTCTCAAGTAACTGCACCAACTAGGGTTTCTCATACCACACCGACGTGGTTTCAATTTTCGTTGTTGGAGCTCCGATCACCTGACTTTCGATCAACTGACTTCATTTAGGTTACTTAATTAGTTGGCCGGTGGGTGGTCACCGGAGTTCTGATCCGCTGACTTCCAATTCCTATCAACTAACTTCATTTAGCTGACTTGATTAGTTGGCCATCGGCGGATTGCTAGAGCTCCAATCATCTGATTCATTTAGATGGCTCGATTAATTGGCTGAAATTTTGCCATCGGGGGTGGCGCGGCGTGTTGCCGGAACTCTAATTAGTTGATTTGCCTAAGCTGACTTAATTTTGTTGGTTGCATTATTCCGCGGCGGTAGGTCGTCGGAGCTTCGATTAGTTGACTTTCAATGTAAGTGACTTTGAGTTGGTTACTTATTGTTTCTGACAGCAGCGGCGACGAGTCGTTGGAACTCCCATTAGTTGACTTGATTGAGCTGACTATATTTAGTACATTTGATTAAGCTGACTTGATAGAGTTGACTTGGTCAAAGTTAGTTGAACATAAGTAGGTTTCAGCGTGAGTTGATCTGAGCTCAAGCAACCCGCAGTCGAAAAAAGAAAAAAAAAAGAAATTAGAAGTTGGAAGTCAACTGATCGAAATTAGGAAGTCAACTAATTGGATGTGGTAAGTTAGTTGGTCAGACCTTCGTCGACCTATCGCCAAAAAAAATACATTAAATTATATGTATATATATAATTAAAAAATAAAAAAATTAAAATAAAAAAGATAAAATTTAATGTGTAGATGCGTCAAATAAAATTTGAGAGTGTATTTTTTGAATTTGATTTTATTAGGGTCTATGTTAAATAAAAAAAAAAGGTTGGACTCATTTGTAGTAGAACTTGGTTTTCTGTGTTACTTCAACACTTTGCACAACACTCAATATTTATCATCTCTTTGCACTCTTTCTTTCGAAAATCCACACACCAAATGGTTGATTGAGAAACTATATATAGACTTTGTGCATCTTGCACACTTATAATATAACACCAACACAAACACTTAAACAAAGGATTTGTGGGTTAGTTAAAAGAAGTTACACTCACCCTACCCAACCATTATGTAAACTATATTTATCATCCATGGACCAAGTTGGTTAAGGAAGTATAAGGATGCAGGCCGGAACTCACAATAGAAAAGAGAATAAAAAAGGGAGGATAGATGACCGGGAATCACTCAACCCAGCACTGGATTCACTCAACGCTACTAATTGCGGAATCGCTGGACGCGACTAAGTCATTCACTTGTAAACAGGCCCCGCCCTTGGCTACAGAAAACTTAGGCCTATGCCTAGGCCCCCAACTTATGAGTATTGTAATTAGGGCCCCAAAAATTATGATTACTATAATTAGGGCCCCCAAATACAAAATAAAATTTTTGTTTTCTTATTTAAATAAAAAAATATTAGGGGTTTTTGTGATAAAGTCCCCAACCAAGCATGTTTATTATTCTAGGTTTAGGGGACATATCTCTTTCACCAATAAGCCCATTACTTTAATATTTATTATAAATAAAGGAAACACTCATGTATATCCCAATATTACCCTCAACCATTTATACCCAATTCTTAATTGTAACCCCAATTTAATCAATTTTGTCCACAAAAATCCAATTTTGACCACAAAAATTCAATTTTGATTTTTTTGAAGCATATTTTAATATGCTCCAATTTCATCCTTTAACTTAATTTAATCTCAATTTGACCCCAAATTTCACAAATTATTCAATTTTGACCCAAAACTTTTTTTTTCACAAACATTTTTTTTTTCAAAAAAATTTTTTTTGCCGCCGGATTCTGGCGTTGACTTTTCATATTTTTTTTTCTTTCTTTCTTCCGGATTTTTTCGCCGGTTTCCGGCGTTGACTTTTTTTTTTTTTTTTTTCTTTTCTTCCGTATTTTTTCCACGTCCGCCGCTAAACGTTGACCGTAATTGTGCTGTCACTGACAGTAAATTAACGTAATTATACTGTCAATGATAGTTAATTGACGTAATTGTACTGCCGTTGACAGTAAATTAATGTAATATTATTATTATTTTTTTATTTTGTTTGATTTGTTGACAAGTCAACGTAATTATATTACTGTCGTTGACAGTAAAATAACTGTAAACACAATAATATTACTGTCAACAACATCAATATTATTATTTTTTTGGGTTTTTGTTTTGTTTGAGTTATTCACGGAGTAACGTAATAATATTATTGTCTATTATTGTAATATTACTGTAAACACAATAATATTACTGTGGTTGACGGTAATATTACTGTTGTTATAGTAATATTGCTGTCAACCACATCAATATTATTATTTTGTTTGGATTTTTTGTTTGTTTGAGTTATTCACGGAGTAACGTAATAATATTACTGTCTATTATTGTAATATTACTGTGGTTGACGGTAATATTACTGTTGCTATAGTAATATTACTGTCACTCAAAGTAAAATATTAATTCTTTTGGTTTTTTTTTTATTATGTTTACATTTGTTGAACGGTCAACATAGTAATATTATTTTATTACACAATAATAATGAGTTTTGTTGTGTTAATATTAATGTGCTAGAGATTAATATAGCAATATTACTGTGTTAAACTATAGTTTAGTTAATTTTACTGTGTTTAACAGTAATATAGTTAATATTACTGTGGTTGACGGTAATATTACTGTTGCTATAGTAATATTACTGTCACTCACAGTAATATTAATTCTTTTGGTTTTTTTTATTATGTTTACATTTGTTGAACGGTCAACATAGTAATATTACTTTATTACACAATAATAATGAGTTTTGTTGTGTTAATATTAATGTGCTAGAGATTAATATAGCAATATTACTGTGTTAAACTATAGTTTAGTTAATTTTACTGTGTTTAACAGTAATATAGTTAATATTAATGTCAATCACAGCAATATTGCTGTTTAAACGGAAAAAAAAAGTTACAGAAAAAAAAGAAAAGAAGAAGAAAAAAAAAATAAAAAAAAAAAAAATTAAAAAGTCAACGCCGGAATCCGGCGAAAAAATCCGGAAGAAAAAAAAAAAGTTGAAAAGTCAACGCCGGAATCCGGCGGGAAAAAAAAAGTTTTTGAAAACTTTTGTTTTTTGAAAAAAAGAAGTTTTGGGTCAAAATTGAATAATTTGTGAAATTTGGGGTCAAATTGAATTTAAATTAAGTTACGGATGAAATTGGAGCATATTAAAGTATGAGGGGTTATTTTAGTCATTTACAAAAATCTGGACCATGTGTGGACTTATTGGTAAAATAGTTTTTTGTCTTGATCTCTTTATATATAAGTACCCATTGATGGGCTTATTTGTAAAGACCCCAAAATATTAAAATATATAGCCTGAATTTTGTATAAAAAATAATATACTAATTAATCATTTTAAGGTGTATTTAAGCTAAAAAAATATTCAAAATGTTTAATTTTGATATTAATTTTTCTTTTGTAAAGGGCCCCAAATTTATTAATAATATTTAACCGGCCTTGCTTGTAAAAAGGATAGTATTTAAACTTGACACTCAGAATGAGTTTTTTCATTGATAAAGTTTTGGAACATCCCTCCAAAATATAGAAAATTACAAACTTGGATGACTCATCATCTTCTTATTCTTATTCTAGAAAATAGATAATGTTTGACCTTGACTCACGCAATACATAGAACACGACATAATTAACTGAGAACAATAATAATAATTTGAAAATAGACTAATAATATAAGTAACACTCTTAGAGAGACCAAAAGATACAAGGTTGTCAATTTTTTGCGGTGCAGTTGGCAGATCTAGAAATCTGAGCATAACTTCTTCTTCATACCTTTGTTTCGTTAACTATTGTTTTTAATTCTAGAGATTTGTAACTATGTATAACACAAAACCTAACTCTTTGGGAATTACTACAGGTTATTTACCAAAGTTTACTGATGACCAATAGACCAATTCTGCATCTTATTATTAAGGGCGAATGGCAAAAAAGTCTATCACATGGGACTTAAATGCATTTTGGTCCACAAAAAAAACAGTCTCTCAATTAAACCCATCCTCATGTTTTTAGTATAAAATACCCTCCATAATATAATTCTTATCAATTCCACCCATTATGCTCTAACTTCCTTAATATTACACATTGACCCCGGATTTAAACAAATATATCACATTAACCCCCCAATTTTTTTTTTTCAGAAAATAAATTTTTTTTCTGAAATGTTTTTTTTTTCGGCCAGATTCCGGCGTTGACTTTTTTTTTTTTTTTTAAACTTTTTTTTCTTGAAATTTTTTTCCGGCCGGTCAACCACCGTTGACCGCCGGTCTCCGGCGTTGACTTTTCTTT
The DNA here is from genome assembly GCF_056151865.1 of Erythranthe guttata. Taxonomy (NCBI): domain Eukaryota; kingdom Viridiplantae; phylum Streptophyta; class Magnoliopsida; order Lamiales; family Phrymaceae; genus Erythranthe; species Erythranthe guttata. The sequence continues at coordinate 5,010,473 of NC_142545.1, read as the reverse complement.
TTTCTTTTTGAATTTTTTTTTTCTTAGAAAATAAATATTTTAATTAATATTACTATCTTGACTACTAAATTACTGTCTCAGACAGTAATATTACTGTTTGGGACAGTAATATTATTAATATTATTGTTCCGAACAGTAATATTATTAATATTATTGTCTAAGACAGTTAAATTACTGTTGGAGACAGTAATTTAGCAGCCAAGACAGTAATATTAATTAAAATAATTTTTTTTAAGAAAAAAAAATATAAATCAATTAACAGTTAAATTACTGTCTCCGACAGTTAAATAACTGCTGGAGACAGTAATTTAGCAACGAATACAGTAATATTAATTAAAAATATTTTTTTAAGAATAAAAAAAGTCAATTAACAGTTAAATTATTGTCTCCGACAGTTAAATAACTGCTGGAGACAGTAATTTAGCAACGAATACAGTAATATTAATTAAAATATTTTAAAAAAAAATCAATTAACAGTTAAATTACTGTCTCCGGCAGTTAAATAACTGCTGGAGACAGTAATTTAGTAGCAAAGACAATAATATTAATTAATAATATTTTTGAAGATAAAAAATAAAAAATAAATCAATTTACAGTTAAATTACTGTCTCCGACAGTTAAATAACTGTCGGAGACAGTCATTTAGTAGCCATGACAGTAATATTAATTAAAATATTTTTTTAAGAAAAAACAAAATTATATAAAAAAAAAAAAAAAAAAGTCAACGCCGGAGACCGGCGGTCTCCGGTGGTGGCGGGTCAAAATTGGGGTCAAAATTGAAATTATGGTTAAAATTGGTTAATTGATGAAATTGGGCTAAATTGGGGGTGTAAATCATGAAATTTGAGTTGAATTGAGTTTCAATGAATTGGGGGTAATTTTGGTATATATAAAAGGATTTTCCTTATTTGCAAATAAGTTTGAATGAGCTGGATTTATTTGAAAGACAAAAAAGTTAGATGTCCATTTTTTAATTAAGTGCCCTTGTCATGGGCCTATTTGCCATTTACCCTATTATTAATTTGTTGAACTAGAAAACCGTCCAATAAGTATAAAAATAAAATTGAGCCACGACGAATGAAGGAAATCAACCTAAAAATTAATCATGCAATCGTCTTACCTAAACAAATTAAATGATACATATATGATATATTTAATCATTAGTACTCATTTTTCTCATGTTGTGAGGTGTGCTACAATATCCGAATTTCCATGTTGGCCCCATTTCTTGCCCTTTTTCTTCTATTGAAGATTTTATACTAAAAAACAGGGATGCATGTGTAAGAATTTGGGCCCTCATCCATTACATATATAATTGAGTGTGAACAAATGATCCAAAAATGGATGGGCAAAAAGGGAAAGGCAATAACAATTATATACTAATATAGCTAACTAAAGTAAAGTATTGATTCTCATAACTCATAACCCCCCAATAACAAGAATTTAAATTTCCTACGCACAAGATATGCATATACATATATATTATATGTTCTTCTCCATTTTACACAAGGTATAATAAAACTCCTCTTTGTCTCCACATAGTTTCATCTCTCTCTCTCTCTCTCTCTCTCTCTCTCTCTCTCTCTCTCTCTCTCTCTCTCTCTCTCTCTCTCAACTTCAAGTTCTTTCCTTTAATTGGTTGTGTGACAATTGTAATCATCCATAAATATGAGGGCATATGCTGAACAAAAAGAGTTCGAACAAGAGAAAAGATTCCTCAGTTTGAACAAAAGGTACAATTTTTTTTCTCAAAATTTTGTGATCAAATATTTGGTCTTTTTTTTTTTCACGTTTAGCCAATTGATGGTTTATCTTGGGTTATAATCTTTTTTATCGCTCTTGATTTGTCGGGTTATTATATGTTTCAAGAAGTTTGGTCCCGTAATTATGTCAGCTTGTGAGTGGATACTTTTGGGTACGTATTTCGTCAACTCGATGTAATTCTCTTATTATGTTTTGCGTTTAGATGCTTAAAATTGTCCAATTCTATTGGCTTGAAATATTACCATGGTCCGTTGGAGTGGTTGTGGCGGTTGCTGCAAAGACCAACATTCAGTTCCATTGCAATGTCGCGACAATTTTGAAGTAGAATTTTTAAAATTTATCAAATGGTAATTACAATACAATCTTGTACGTTGACAATTGCTATGTTACTCCCGAAAATCAAAATAATATACCAACCGCGCATTAGCCTACAAACTGCGAGAGTAATTTTGTAGCTAGTTTGAAGTCCGATACGGTGATAATATTCCGAACACACAATATTCCTTGCCCTACACAATTCCATCTCTTGTATAAAACATGCTTTGAATTATTTTAGATATATAAATGCTAAATGTTTTGTTTCATAACATTTTTCATGTTTAAATAATTAAATTCGCTGAGAGGTGGAAATAACAATTTTTTCACGTGTCAAAATTGATACTTGTATAGAAAATCATATGTTCCGTCTCCATTTAATATTTCTGCCGTTTCATAGTAAATACACAGCGGTTAATCTTAATTGGTAAAAATAAAATGTGGGTTCATTGATGTTTACCTGTCCCCAACAAGATTGTCTGTAATTTTATTGTTTTATTTTTTGAATTATAAAATCAAGATGATGACGTCACCACTTCTAGGGACAATATATTTTCTGTTATTTTCTTGTTTCAGGTGAAATATTAATTTACAGTTGAGAAACAAGGAGTTGCTGAACAACATGGCGCAGAACAAGAAACTGAATTTGAACCAACCAATCCTGTCAGTTAGAAGACAGACATACTCGCAGAACAATTACGGCGAAACAAAAACCGACAAAGCTGCCTCGGTTATACGGCCGCGGCTTCCTCTTCACCGACCCGAACCTAAATCCGGCCCCGTCAAGAATCCCGGAACCATCCCTTTCCACTGGGAACAAACGCCCGGAAAACCGAAGCCGCAGTGTGAGAACTTCACAATCTCCGAGAAATATAAAGATGAGGGCAAGAGTAGCTCTGATAATTCCTCGGGGTATTTCGATGAGTCATTCGTATTTGTTGATGCAATATCGAGGACTCGAACGAAAGATGCCTCCCAAAGATTCTCTTCAAATCGAAAAAAGAAAATAGTGGATAATAGAGATGAATTAGAAGGTGGAGATTTTCTTCGCGATTGCGGTCTAGTGCCTCGATTTTGCTTTAAAAGTTCGATCTGCGTCTTGAATCCGATTCCCGCGATGAGTATTCGGGCCAGAGCAATATTTTCTTCTTGTAGTAATGGGATACAATCTTCAGCTTGTTCTTCTACTCACCACTCTGAAAATGAGGTAATTAATAGAAAATCGAGTTTATTTCAATTAGTACCCCTGTGATATATCGAAATTGCCAAAAAACTACCCCATGTTATTTTTTATTGGCAAACACCTCCTATGATTTAATTTTTTTTAGCAATTAGTACCCCTGTATGGAGGGTTGTGTGCTAAAAAGACTGAATCGTAGGAGGGTTTTTGTCATAAAATAATATAGGATGGTTCTTTAGCAATTCGATATAACATAGGGGTCCTGATTGCAATAAACCCGAAGAAAATCCAATGTATGTTATTTGTGTTATTTTTGCATGCCAAAGTAATTTCTGCTATTTAGTAGTGATTTCTTGATATATTGTTTTTTTTTTTGAGAAGTACGAGGTGAAACCGGTTGGCGATTTCCGAAGAAATAATAAGGCTCGTTCGAAAAACGAGATTGCGGTAATATATTGTGGAAAATACTCTTTGTCGTTTCTTGAAGAGAAAAAAGATCTTGATGTTAAGGGATTTGAATCGCAAAAGAAGGGATCAAAAACTTTTGAGGAATTACTGCAGGCTGATCGAGACAGTCAAAAGGAGTTCGATTTATTAGTAGGTGGTAATTCTATTGTCGAGAAAACTGTCTATGTTGATAGCGAATATAAGGTGGATAATAATAATAATATTCTTGATTCAATTGAAGAAGAAGAGGAAGAAGATAATGAAATTAGTACTAAGAGAATGGATCAAATGCACGCAGCGTATTCATCTCGCAAAGATTTCAAGAATCCGTACCCTTTAGATGGCGAATTTGATGAACGGACTCGCGAATCACGTTGCATAAAAAGGGTATCCTCGACCGATAAATCAAATAGAAAATGGGGTACGGAAATTACGCCCACGGTTTCCGGAGAAAATAAAGGTGCAAACATGGATTCAACAACCTCTAGAAAAAATATTGAGTACTCGGATTTTCTGGTACCTCCGCCTCTGCTTAAATCTCCATCGGACTCTTGGCTTGGCCGTACTTTGCCGTCAATGTCAACAAGGAACGGTTCATTTAAGGCACGTAGAGGTGATATTAAGTCGGAAAATGTCCTTAAATGTACAAAGGTGAAGCGTCACAATCTTCGTTTTTCTGAGGTATGTATTTTTTTTTTCAATTTGTTGCTTCCAATTATCGAAATTGTTTCCACTAATGTATATATATTTATATATCCATCAGGAACTATTGACAACTATACCAGAAACTTGAGATCGAAAAGCCGTTTTTACAAGTAAAGTGACTCGTGCACGATTATCGACAACTCGAGCTGCGTTGCCTTAATTTTAGTTGAGGAAAAAAATGAGTTAATAACAAGTGTTTTGATATCACTCTAGTTTGATACTAATTTAGATGCACAACATTTTTAGTTTCTCTTTTGTCCCCATATGATAGTATTTGAATAATATGTGTTGTGAACAAATGCAGCATTTTAGTTGTATTTTTTTTTCCAAGAGTATTTGAATAAGTTGTCTTGAGAAATGGATTTTACATGCAATAATATTCCCTGAAGTTACTAAAAATTGTATTGGAGCAAATGCTACTTGATTAATCCATTTCTTATTGTATTTTTCATAACTTTTTTAATGTTTACAAATATTTACTAAATTCTTGTAGTAATTTGTAAAAGTACGCGGTTTTTTGCAAGTCATTGACATAGTTGTTGGAAAATTTGAGTTAAATACGTAAGTGATTTAAATTTATGGGAAAAACAGGGATACCCCTCATTAGGTAACATAATAGGGGATGGCTAAAACAAGTACTAAATTTTTCTTACTTTAATAAAAAAAGAAAAAAGATAATAAATAGTTAATAACATAAATACCCATTAATGAAAATCAAAACCAAATATATATTATAAATCTCATTTTTCTTTCTTCAATACTAAACACACAAATCTCTTCAAATCCATCTCCCTCTTCACAAACCCCTCACCTCCTTCTTCTTCTTCTTCTTCTTCTTCTTCTTTATACCAACAAACCCTTCTAAAAAATCTCCAAACTAAAGAAATTATAACCTTACACAACTTACAAAATGGAGTCAAATGACAACAAAATGATGATTTACGAGCAAGGAGAAACCATTAAGGTATGTATCCATGTTTTTTTTTACATAAAAATTGATTTTGAAGATTTTTATTTTTAAACCCGCCATAGATTTTCGACACATACGGGTCGAATTTTTGGTCAATTTTCGACACCAACTTGTCGAAAAATGTATTTAAAAAAAAAAAAACCAAATTCAACACTTACATGTCGAAATTTCTCAAAATTTAGACATGTAAGTGTCGAAAAAACACGGCACAAAAATATATATATATATTTTTAATACAATTTTCGACATGTTGGTGTCGAAAAATTACCAAAAATTCGACCAATATGTGTCGAGAACTGTAGGCGAATTTCATAAAAAAAATCTTCAAAATCGACTTTGAATCTCAAAAAAGACATGAATACATACTTTAATGGGTTATCCTTCCATGTAAACCACCATTTTATTGTCTTGTGACTCCATTTTACAAGTTTTGTGAGGTTTTGAATTTTTTGAATTTTGAGATTTTTTTGAGGGTTTGTAAGAAGATGAAGAAGAAGAGAGGGTTGGGTTTGGGAGAGAAGAAGAGAGTTTTTTTAATTTTTGGTATTGAAATGAGGAAAAATGATTTTTTTGTGTATAAATTGTATTTTGTATGATGAGGGATATTTTAATACTTTCCTATAAAAAAAATGTGGTATTCATCTAAGAAAAAACTTTATAAACTTCTTTAAAATATAGTATTAAACTTGGTGGTAGTATTAAAGTAAGAAAATTTTGCTACTTCTTCTAGCCACCCCCAAAATAATATGGTCTGATCCCTATTTATAATTGATCATTTGTAAACAAATGTCCATTTAACATTTTTTGAATTGTGTGACCCCCTAAGCTTATGTTAATGCTCATAAAGCCAATTTTTTGTCTATATTTTTTTCCTACTTTCTCTTTCTTCTCCTTATTTATCTCTTATCCGTCATTTTATATTCTCCATTCATTTCTTTCTCTTCCTTTTTTCCTTACTTTTGACATCTTTTTCTTTTATTCTTCATCTCTCTCTCTCTCTCTCTCTCTCTCTCTCTCTTGTCATATGTTTTTCTTTTATTCTTCTTCTCCCTCTCTCCTATCTCCTCTCTCTATTTCTTCTCTCTCTTCTCCCATTTCCTCTCTCATCGTCTATTTCTGTTTCTTTATTTTCTCTTTATTTTTCTCTATTTCTTCTCACTATTTTACCTTTTCTTCTATATCTCATTTTTTTATCGTTGAAATCAATCTATTTTCTACTCTATGAATTCATGTTTTCACCGGAAATGAGATTTTTATCGTGAGTATTCTATTTTATAACACTATAGTATCTTAAATTGAAAAATAATATAGTTAATTAATAAAAAAAATATAGTTGATTACCATTTTTTTGTAGTTGACATCAAAACAAATGTAGTTGACTATCTAATTTTTGTAGTTGACTCTGACAGCAATAAAGTTAACTACCCATTTTTTACAGTTGATTACCAATTGTTTATAGTTGACATCGTAAAAATTATAGTTGACTATCTAATTTTTATGGTTGACTTTGTAACACCCCACATTTTCATAAGCATATTATAGAGATTTATGGAATAAATTATCAATTCATTTCCATACTTACATTACCTTTCATAAACTAATTAGTAAATGCTATTCACCTTAATTGTTTATATGCATTAAGTGCAATTATTTTGAATAAATGATGAATATGCACTCATGGATTAATTAGTAATTTCAATTCATTCTAAGTGTTTAAGTGATTTTTATAAATTATGATATTTATGAATTAGGTGTACTTGTTTAATTAAATGATTTAATAACTTCGATTTCGTGATTAAGTGATTCATGACTCTACTCCTATGAATTTTGTGAAGTATAATTTATTATGCAATTTAATTGAATTAGTTAACTCATGAATGTTCCTAGTTTAATTAATGGATTTATGATTAGTAATTTGTTAATCCCATGTATCATAAGTGTTTATATGACTTATAATAGATTTTACAATTTGGTTAATAGTTCCACTCAGTTTCTATTTTATTATGTAATTAAATATTTATATGTGTTTAACTATGTGCATGAGCCGTGTAATTTCTTATGCATATATGTGAATTATATGAATGTGCCATGTGTATGTGTATGGTGTGTTTATATGACATATTATATGGATGTGTATACTATGATATATTATAGGGGAAATATGCAATACACCCCTCAAATGGAAAATATTTTGAACTAAACCCAATTGACTTGTAAAGACTTTTGCCTACACCCAAATTCCACTCTTAATTAGTGAGACCCACCTAGACTAGTATGAGAAGACAAAACTCAAAAGTACCCTAAACTACTATAGCCCTAATTATTTGCTCAACTACCACTTTCATCTTCTCTCTTATCCACCTCTCCACCTAAATCCCTCAAAACACTCATAAAATTTCAAGCTTCATCCACCGCTGCCACCGCCTCCACCGCCGCCTCCTCCGCCGCCGGCGTCGCCGCTTCCTCCTTCGTCTCCACATAAATAATCTCGTTCTTTCTCAATTTCTCTCCTTACACCACCATCGTCTAGATTTGCATACCACCATTGTGGGATTTATTTTTGCACATTTTGTACTCGCATTGACATGCAAAGGACATGTACAAAATGATATCTTCGGTAATATCTCAGCTTTACACAAATGGAATTTTATCTAGCTGAAACAATTAATTTCATTGGTTCAAAGCATCCCTTGATAAGACTTGTCATTGAAATGGGCTGTGGACGTATACTTCATCCCTTTTGCTCTGATTTTTACAGGAGAAAGCTGACACGATTATCAGTTAATGCAAATGGATCCGCAATCCCTGAAGACTGCATTGACAAGAATTTAATTAAGAAGAACTTATGGTAAGCACTTCTTCCGAAATGATAAGATTCCAACATGAATACACATTTTAGCTTTGTGGTCAGTGTTTTTCAATTTAAAAAAATGTATAATTATCTTTCAAGCAGTGGTTATAGTGTTTGGTTTCTAGTAGAAAACCACCGTCGTCACTTGTGCCGCCGCCGCCTCCTTCGTTTTCACGTAAGGTTTCTTCTCTCCTTTTTGTTATCTTTCTCGATTTCTTAGTTTTTTTTTTTTTTTTTTTTTTTTTTTTTTTTTTTTTCAGATCTGCCCACCACCACCGTCCGCCTCTCTCACTCTATCTTTCGTTCACCACCGCCGCCATCGCCGTTGACTCCCCCTCCCTCTCTTTCGTTAATTTTCTACCTTTATTTATGTATTTTTCGATTTCTCTCTCTCTCTCTCTCTCTCTCTCTCTCTCTCTCTCCTCTTTTCTCCAGATCTGAAACACTACAGTTGCAGCAACATGACTATAGTCATATTCGAATATGACTATAGTCATATTTATGTATTTAGTTAGACGAATTGAAGCGTACTCTCCCTTCTCTCTATCGTTAATTTTCTACCTTTATTTATGTACTTTCGATTTCTCTCTCTCTCTGTCTCTCTCTCTCTCTCTCTCTCTCTCTCTCTCTCTCTCTCTCTCTCTCTCTCTCTCTCTCTCTCTCTCTCTCTCTCTCTCTCTCTCAGATCTGAAAATACAGTTCAAATCTGTACAGTAGCAGCAACATGACTATAGTCATATTCGAATATGACTATAGTCATATTTATGTATTTTTTCGAATATGACTATTGTTGAATATGATTGTAGTCATATTCGAATATGTTCTATATTCTCGTTTCAAGTTGACTTGTAATAACGAGATTCAAATTGTGGTTTTTTGTGATTTTTTTGTGTGGATGTTGATTGCATTGTTTCCCTAAACAATAGGGAATCTTAGTTGTTTTATATAATTTGGTAAACATGAGTTTACCACACTATATAATCGGAATTTCGAAGTTAAGAATTAAAAAAAATGCAATATAAAGAAAAAATATGACTACAGTTGATGTAGTCACATATAGTCATATTAGACTAGTCTTATTGAACTATAGTCATATTCGGCGTAGTACACTTGTCGGGGGAAAAAAAATCAATTTTTCGTTTAAAAAAATTTAAGAAAATATGACTATGGTCATATTCAACTATACTCATATTCGGCGTCGTAAACTTGTCAGGGAAAAAAAATCAATTTTTCGTTTAAAAGAATTTAAGAAAATATTAAAAAAAATATGAAAAAAATAATAATAATAAAAAAAAACTTTACATCTGCACGTGGGTTTTGATTTTGTATGTGACAAAGCAATTTTTTTTTTATTTGTTGGCTGATTTTATGGAGCATATTAAGGTGATTTTTTATTTTTTTAATTAATTGATTGATTTTAAGGAATTGGAATATTGAATTGGAAAAAAATGCTATTATTTGGCATTATTCAAGGAAAGCGACGTGGATTATTGGGTAGGGATTTTCTAATTTCGGAAGGGTAGTATTGGAATTAATATTTATAGGGGTTTATCACAAAGAAAGATTTAAGGGTTGGACATATCACCATTTATTACTCATCCAAGGGGTTTATTGCTAAAGGGCCCTATATTATATGTGCTTGATTATATATGTGAGGATTTAATTATGTGTATATATGTATGTATGTGCTATGTGCATGTACATGTATGTGACATACATGTCCATAACTCTCTCTCTCTCGGTAAGTACATGGAGAATTTCCTCCCAAATTCTTCCTTCTATTATTTTAATATTATATATATATATATATATATATATATATATATATATATATATATATATATATATATATATATATATATATATATATATATATATATATATATATATATATATATATATATATATATATATATATATATATAGAGAGAGAGAGAGAGAGAGAGAGAGAGAGAGGGGTTTTGTGTGTGCATATGCTTTGTGATTTATGAATTGTCGCGTGTATGGGTTGTGTATGTCGGGTTTGTGGTGTGTTTACAAGTGTTCTAGTTTCCCTAATTGCAATTTACATCCTATTGTCTTCTATATTACTCTTTTTCTCCTCTCTTTGTTCGTCCAAATACAGCCCCAAAAGGAAGAATTCATCTTCCACTTCAAAACCTTCAAGATTCTTCATAAAAGTTCCTCTTTTCGTCTTCTAAAATCCTCTCAAAATTCTTATGTCTCCCTAAATTCGAAATTCCCAAATACACTCAAAGAAACAACCATATAATTTCTCAAAACTCAGCTCCAAAACTCTCCAATAACACCCATGTCAAGCCCAAAGATTTCCAAGCCAAAATTCCATGGGTCCTTGGTTTTTTCTCTTTCTTAGCCTTTGATTTTCATGGGTAAGGACCTTTTGGTCTTTACTGAAATAATAACCTAATTAATATAAACTATATGTTTTTTAATGAATTATATGATTGTGATTTTAATTTTTGGGCTCTAAAAGATAAAGATCTTTCCGAACACTAATTGAATTTTAGATTCGTAGTCTCTATTTGCAGTGCATGTTTCATCAGTTAGTTATTTTGCTAAAATTATGAAATTTTACGGTAGTCTAGATAATTGTTAATTGTATTAGCTTCATTTTGATATTAATTATGCATAAATTGAATTTATATTGATTAAGTAATGGATCGTTTTTTGAAAACTGCACAGTTTCTGAGTCATTTATGAATTATGTGTTTAATACGACTTTATACTAATTTGACTTGCGTGATTTACTTGGATATGATTATAGACTTATTAAAATTCTGCTCTGCAAAATTTCACAGTGTTTGGTTAAACATATGAATCAATTCGTATTTTTGAAGTTGATTACTCTGTTCTGGAAAACTGACCGTGTCAATACACTAAATTAATTATTTCTCTTAAACGGTTAAGTTTCTTGCTCAATTGTTTTAACCAGGTAGAATATACTTGAAGGTGAACATCTTGTGAAACTTTCAAATAAGGATTTAACTGAAATGTTCTATTTGGGATTGTCTCTTATATCTAATTATGTTTAATTTGAGGAGAGTCTCCAATATTAACCCAAAAATTAAGGGGATTTTGGTTGGAAGGTAGACAAAGGAGACTAATTTTCATTGAAAGTAAGAAAGGAAAAATTGAATTAATAATTATTAAAATATATTAAATAATATATTTTAAAAAATAACTTTCAAATGAGTTGGAAAAATCGCCCATCGTAATCTAATTTTTGAACTAATTAAATTTTATTTTTAGTCAAATTTATCTATATAAAACATGAAAGGAGTTTTTGTGCATAAGCCCCCAACCAAACATCTTTATTATTCTAGGTTTATGGGCTATATTTCTTTCACCAATAAGCCCATCCCTTTAATATTTATTACAAATAAATGAAACATTCATGTATATTCCAATATTACCCCCAACCCTTTATACGTAATTCTTAATTATAACCCCAATTTAATCTATTTTGTCCACAAAAAATCAATTTTGACTTTTTTTTTTTTTTACAAAAACTTTCTCTTATTCAAAAAACAAAAAAATTTAGATTCCGGCGTTGAGCGGCGATCAACGCTGGTCGGCGTTGACTTTTCAGATTTTTTTTCTTTTCTTCCCGGATTTTTTCGCTGATCTCCGGCGTTGACTTTTTTAGTGTTTTCTAAGTGTTTTTTTTTTGTTTTTTTTACGGCCGCCGCTAAACGTTGACCGTAATTGTGCTGTCACTAACAGTAAATTGACGTAAAAAAATTTGAAAAGTCAACGCCGGATTCCGGCGGCAAAATTTTTTTTTTTGAATTTTGTTTTTTGAAAAAAAAAGTTTTGTGCCAAAATTGAATAATTTGTGAAATTTGGGGTCAAATTGAGGTTAAATTAAGTTAATGATGAAATTGGAGCATATTAAAGTATGATGGCCTATTTTAGCCTTTTACAAAAATCCGACTCATGTGTGAACTTATTGGTAACGGAGTTTTTTGTCAAGATGTCTTTATGAATAAGTATCAATTGATTGGGCTTATTTGTAATGAGCCCATATAATTAACTAACTGATCCAGCCCGGGATTGCTTGATGGATCCAATAGAGACCAAAGGCCCAAACAAGATCAAATGACACCGTTCAAGCCCATTAACAGAAGGCCCATCAAACTGGTACCGGTTGGGCGAGAGGGACCAGGCCGCGGCACGCGAGTAGCCCGCGTGCGAGAGGCTTCTCGCTGCCTCGCTCTCTCGCCTAGCAGCTTCACTCCCCTCACCTACGCTCCTCCGCATCTCTCGCCAGGCTGCTCGCCCCCGACCGGAGGTGATCATTGCTGCACATGGGGGTATTTAATGCACGTCCAGTCTACTGACAAGCGCAGAGGAATGTCTCTTCGACCCCTACTTTTTGCCCCTGCAGCTGCCAATGAAATGACAGATTAAACCGCATTGAAGGTAATTTGAGGTCTGGATGCTTAATTACCGCGATGGGACAGGTAAATTAAATTGAAGAGTATTTGACGTCCGTCCCTTTTTTCTAGTATAAATAGGGGCAGTAAATACAGTAAAAGCAGAACAAGCATACATACCTAAATTACGCACATAAACTAGTATCTTCTTTAGAAATTTACTGAACTTGGCCGTCGGAGTGCTAACTCCGGCCTAAGTCCGGTTCTTTTCTTCCTTTGTAGGTTTGCTGTGGTCCCCGGTCCAAATCCAGGCCTGTTCAACTCTTTAAACCAGCCCACCACGAATCCAGTCGGATCAAATGGCGCCGTCTGTGGGAAACCGTTGAGCAAAGTTGTGGCAACGTTTTCCTTTAAAAGCACCTTTATCTGTTTTCCGTTAATCAGTATACGTCTATCAATGGCCTCGTTTCCCAGCATAGTAAGGGATCTAACCAGTCAGATGGAGTCCGAAGCAACCCCAGCCCTGCAGGAGCACCAACCAGCCGTCGGAGAGGCCTCTACCGCGAGAGAGGAGACGCCCCAAGCAGTCGGCGTTGCGGGAGGTGGCCCCATGGTCGCCATGACTATGGAAAACCTGCAGGCACTCTTGGCGAGCGCTGTCCAGGAGGGCTCTGTGCGCACGCTAAGGGAGCCCGAGGCTGCGTCGCCCAAAAGAAGGATGGGGGAGATTGGGGGGCGAGGGAGCGAGGGACCCGCCCGCGCAGGTTCCTCGCTCAGTACATTAAGCCCCTTTTCAGCCGACATTCTGGATGACGATCTGTCACACTCATTTCGACCTGTCACTTACGAATACTTGGGAACCACCGACCCTTGTGAGCATCTCTGTCGCTTCAATAACACTTCGGATTTGCACCGATTTACTGAGGGAGTGAAGTGTCGGGTCTTCGCGACTACGTTAGCGGGAGCCGCACAAGCTTGGTTCAGCCAGCTGCCTGTGGGCACGATTCGCGGTTTCGACCAGCTGAGCGCCTGTTTTATGGATCACTTCGCGAGCTCAAAGAAACAAAAGAGGAGCACCCTGACTCTGTTCGCAGTCAGGCAGAGGGAGGGAGAGCACTTACGAAGTTTTATCAAGCGCTTCATCTCGGCCACCTTGGAGGTACCGATCACCTCGGAAGAAGTTTTGATCAGCGCCCTCGCGCAAGGGCTGCGGGCGGGTGATTTCTTCACGTCGCTCTCGAAAAAGCCCCTCGCATCTTTTAATGCTTTGTTGAAAAAGGCCGAGCGATACATGAACGCCGAGGAAGCGGTGCATAATAAATTTGGCGAGGGCAAAGGCGGCCTCGAGGCGAAAAGGGAAAAGAAAGAGGATAGAATGCAGAAACCGACCCAACTTGCGAGAAGGGAGGTGCAAAACGAGAGAAAAATAGGACCTCGTTTTGACAGCTATGCCACGCTAGTCGCACAACCAGGAGAGATATTGCTGGCCATAGAGAATAACCCAAAGTTAAAGTGGCCTCGCACGTATGCGGAAGCCCCGAAGAGAAGCCCCTCGCTAGGGAGTTTCTGCCGTTTTCATTAATGATTATGGCCACACCACCAACGAATGCCAGCACCTTCGTGACGAAATCGAGAGGCTCATACGCGCGAAGAATCTACCAGAATTTGTGAAAGAGGGGAACCAACGCCCGCAGCAGTTCCCAGCTCGGCGTGCGAGCGAGCCCCGCAAACCTGAGCCGGGAAGGGAAAAGCTAAATGAGAGGAAGGACCAGGTGGCGCCTGCCAACTTCATCAGCATGATTTTGGGAGGACCTTCAGGAGGAGACTCCAACAGGGCCCGGCGAGCGCACCTGAGACAGTTGCGAGAGACGGAGGAGTTATTTGGAGAGATAGAAGAAGCAGATCGGGCAAGCCGTGCGCACCTCCGACGCTTGTGCGAGATGGAAGCTCAGCTCGAGGAGGTGCAAAGAATATCTTACGTGCCTCCCATTGTTTTCGGTCCCCAGGACGAAGAAGGAATCAGGCAGCCACATTCTGACGCCCTGGTGATTACTGCCATGGTAGCGAATTTCGATATCGCGAGAATATTAGTGGACACCGGCAGTTCCGCTGATGTTATCTACTATGATTGTTTCAGAAAGATGAATATGGATTTCGAGTTAAAGTATGTAGAGACAAGCTTGGTCGGGTTCTCGGGAGAGTCAGTGCGGTCGGTCGGAGAGGTATGCCTGCCCATTTCTCTAGGAATGGAGCCGGTGCGAGCAACCCAATCCGTAAAGTTTTTGGTACTGGATGCGCCTTCTACCTACAACATCATATTGGGGCGACCGTCCATGAACTCATTTCAGGCAGTAGTCTCAACTTACCATATGAAGCTGAAATTCCCCGTCTTAGATCAAATCGGGGAGGTCCGAGGGGATCAAGAGACCTCGAGGAGGTGTTATTATGACGCCTTAAGAAGAATAGGAAACATAGATACTATTCGTACTGTTTCCCCAGGTAGCCAGGGGAAGGAGGACCGGATGCCGGAAGTAGACCCCGCAAAAGAAGAAGCCCACGTGAAGCCAATGGAGGAATTAATGGTAATTCAACTATGCGAGAAGGATGCCTCTCGCACCACCCGCATAGGTGGCGGTTTAGATGCAGACATGTCTCGACAGCTGGCTTAGTTTCTGAGGAAGAATCAAGATGTGTTCGCGTTCACTCCAGCAGATCTCGGGAGTATCGACGAGCGGCTTGTGGTGCACAGGCTGAATGTCAAGCAGAATGCGAAGCTGGTCAAGCAAAAGCGTCGGCATTTTGGAGCGGAGAAAGACAAAATTATACAGGAAGAAGTGCGGAAGTTGTTGGCAGCCGGACAGATCCGGGAGATCCGTTTTCCTACTTGGCTGTCCAATGCAGTTTTAGTCAAGAAGGGCGAGGGAAAGTGGCGAATGTGCATTGACTTCAGGGATCTCAACAAAGCATGTCCCAAGGACTACTACCCCCTGCCACGAATCGACCAGCTCGTAGACTCAACCGCCGGTTGCGAAATGCTAAGTATGATGGACGCCTCGCAAGGATACCATCAGATTCCATTGTGCCTTGGCGACCAGCCCAAGGTGAGCTTCATCACCTCCACTGGAACTTATTGCTACACGGTCATGCCTTTTGGGCTGAAAAATGCGGGAGCCACGTACCAGAGACTAGTAGACAAAATGTTCAGGGACCAACTCGGAAGGAACATGGAGATATATGTGGATGATATGCTGGTGAAAACAGCATATGGAGGCCCAATAAGTGTGCTTTTGGGGTAAAAACAGGAAAATTCCTGGGTTACATGGTAACAGAAAGGGGAGTGGAAGTGAATCCGGAGAAGGTGCAGGCGGTTTTGGATATGGAGGCCCCACGAAATATTAAAGAGGTTCAAATGCTGGCTGGAAGAATAACAGCTCTGAGTAGATTCATATCTAAGGCGGGAGAGGCTATTCACCCTTTCTTTAAAATACTAAGAAAGGGGACTCAATTCGAGTGGACGGAAGAATCAGGAAAGGCTTTCGAGCAGCTCAAGAATCTTCTCGCTCGTCTCCCGCTGTTAGCAAAGCCCGCGCCGGGAGAAAAGCTTTATGTATATCTTACGGTGGGCGAGTTCGTAGTCAGCTCGGTCTTAGCCCGAGAGGAGGAGGGAGTGCAAAGCCCGGTATATTATGCGAGTAAACTCTTGAGAGGGGCTGAGATGAGATACTCCGAGATAGAAAAGATGGGCCTGGCGCTAGTGACGACCGCACGAAAGCTAAGACCCTACTTTCTTTCGCACGCAATAGTGGTCCGGACCAACCACCCTATGAAGACAGTGATGGGAAGGATGGAAGTTTCGGGAAGAATGGTTAAGTGGGCAGTAGAGATGGAACAGTTCGATATCAGCTACGAGCCACGGATCGCCATAAAAGGGCAAGCCCTAGCAGATTTTCTGCAGGAAACGACGAGACCAGAAGAGCAAGGAATATGGAGGGTGTTCGTTGATGGTTCGGCGAATGCATCAGGAAGTGGAGTAGGAGTGTTGCTAGCGGAGGTGGGCGATGAGTTGGAATACGCGATAAAGTTGCCTTTCAGAGCCTCAAATAATGAAGCAGAGTATGAAGCAGTTATACATGGGATGAAGCTGGTATCTTCAGCCGGGGGCAGGAAGTTGAACATATTTTCGGATTCACAGCTAGTAGTACATCAAGTAAAGGGCGAATTCGAGATAAAAACGAGCGAATGATGGCTTATTGCGAGACAGTACGGTCGATGATGAGCGAGTTCGAATTCTGCGAGCTAGCTCAAATACCCCGAGAGGAGAACCAGCATGCTGATTTTCTGGCAAAGGTAGGAAGCATGGCGGTGGGATACGAGTCAAGGAAAATACAGTTGCTAGTTGGGGAGCCATGTAGCGGGGGCGAGGAGCGTGTTTCAACAGTGACAAGTGGGGAAGATTGGCGCACGAAAATCACGGCATGTCTGCAAGGAAAGGTGGTCGCAAGTGGCCGCGCCCAGAAGGTCCTGGAACAGCGAGCAAGCAATTTCTGCCTAATCGGGGATATACTTCACAAAAGAGGCTACACTAGGCCGCACCTAAGATGCCTATCTCTGGAGGAGGGTCGTTACGTGCTGCACGAGGTTCACCAAGGATGCTGCGGGGACCATGCAGGAGGTAGAGTATTGGTCTCGCGGGTACTAAGGGCAGGATATTTTTGGCCCACCTTGAGAAAAGACGCGGGACAGTTTGTCAAGAGATGTGATAAGTGCCAGAGGCATGGCCCGCTGATTCACACGCCGGGAGAGGATATGACGATAATAACTTCCCCTTGTCCTTTTGCACAATGGGGAATAGATATCGTGGGCCCCATGCCGCTGGCCAAGGGGCAGAGAAAGTTCTTAATAGTCGCTGTAGATTACTTCTCCAAGTGGGTGGAGGCGGTGGCAGTGGCCAGGATAACGGATACAGAGGTCATGAAATTCATATGGCAAAATATCTGTTGCCGATATGGGTTGCCTAGGGATCTCATTTCAGATAATGGAACACAGTTTAACTCAGCCAAGATACAGGGATGGTGTGCAGGTCTGGGTATCAAGCAGAGATTTGCAGCCGTGGCTCACCCGCAGGCGAACGGGCAAGTCGAGGTGATCAATCGGGTATTGTTAGAAGGAATAAAGAAATGTCTGGAGGGAGCGAAAGGAAATTGGGTTGAGGAATTGCACGCGATACTATGGGGATATCGAACATCACCAAAAGAAGCGACCGGAGAAAGTCCGTTCTCATTGGTGTACGGGTCGGAAGCTGTCATACCAGTAGAGGTAGGAATGCCGTCGAGCAGAATTATGAATTTTCATGAAAAAGCTAATAGCATGCGCTTGCGCGAGGAGCTGGACTTGGTAATGGAAAAGCAACAGAGCGCGAGAGGAAGGATGGAGCTCAGCAAAGCTAAAATTAAGGCAGCCTATGACAAGAAAGTAAGGCAGAGAGTCATTCAAGTGGGGGACTTGGTCTTAAAACAGGCGGATGCACTCAAAACGGTGGGAAAGCTAATGGAGAAATGGGAAGGACCATACAAGGTGGTAGCGGTTCTCGCAGGAGGAGCTTACATGTTGGAGGATATGAAGGGCTTAAGGATATCTCGCGCATGGAACGTGTGTCATCTGAAACGCTACTATATATAGTGCTAATGTGTTATAATATTTTGTATTATAAGAATAGGCCATATTTTTGATTACTCATCCATCTGCCGGCGGAATGAGCCATGTTTTTTAAGTAAGAAAAAAAAATAGAATATGAAGTGGCCTCTTTTGGAAAATCTGATGTCTAATCTATAAACTCTTACTCGCACATAAGCGAACAAGGATTACAATTGAAAAAAACAAAAAAAAAAAAAAAAAAAAAGAGAAATTATTGGAATATTTCCAATACGAAGTGTGCGAGCAGGGATTTGCATCGAGCAAATCTCGCTAGAAAGCGAGAAAGAGAAATTATTTGAAATATTTCCAATGCGAAATTGGCGAGCGAAGATTTGCAACCATGAAAATCTAGCTAGAAAGCGAGAAAGAAAGTTAGAAATTATTGGAGTATTTCCAATACGAAGTGTGCGAGCATTTGCATCGAGCAAATTTCGCTAGAAAGCAAGAAAGAAAGAAATTATTGGAATATTTCCAATACGAAGTGTGCGAGCAGGGATTTGCATCGAGCAAATCTCGCTAGAAAGCGAGAAAGAAAGAAATTATTGGAATATTTCCAATACGAAGTGTGCGAGCAGGGATTTGCATCGAGCAAATCTCGCTAGAAAGCGAGAAAGAGAAATTATTTGAAATATTTCCAATGCGAAATTAGCGAGCGAAGATTTGCAACCATGAAAATCTCGCTAGAAAGCGAGAAAGAAAGTTAGAAATTATTGGAGTATTTCCAATACGAAGTGTGCGAGCATTTGCATCGAGCAAATTTCGCTAGAAAGCGAGAAAAAAAGAAATTATTGGAATATTTCCAATACGAAGTGTGCGAGCAGGGATTTGCATCGAGCAAATCTCGCTAGAAAGCGAGAAAGAAAGAAATTATTGGAATATTTCCAATACGAAGTGTGCGAGCAGGGATTTGCATCGAGCAAATCTCGCTAGAAAGCGAGAAAGAAAGAAATTATTGGAATATTTCCAATACGAAGTGTGCGAGCAGGGATTTGCATCGAGCAAATCTCGCTAGAAAGCGAGAAAGAGAAATTATTTGAAATATTTCCAATGCGAAATTAGCGAGCGAAGATTTGCAACCATGAAAATCTCGCTAGAAAGCGAGAAAGAAAGTTAGAAATTATTAGAGTATTTCCAATACGAAGTGTGCGAGCATTTGCATCGAGCAAATTTTGCTAGAAAGCGAGAAAGAAAGAAATTATTGGAATATTTTTAATACGAAGTGTGCGAGCAGGGATTTGCATCGAGCAAATCTCGCTAGAAAGCGAGAAATAAAGAAATTATTGGCATATTTCCAATACGAAGTATGCGAGCAGGGATTTGCATCGAGCAAATCTCGCTAGAAAGCGAGAAAGAGAAATTATTTGAAATATTTCCAATGCGAAATTGGCGAGCGAAGATTTGCAACCATGAAAATCTCGCTAGAAAGCGAGAAAGAAAGTTAGAAAATATTTGGAATATCTCAATACGAAGTTTGCGAGCAAGCATTTGCATCGAGCAAATCTCGCTAGAAAACAAGAAACATAAATTATTGGAATATGCGTTGAGCAGAACCCGCTCGAAAAGAACGAAATGAAGTGCGCGAATGAAAGAAATCATAATAGAGCCCAAAAGCATGAAATGTAAAAATAAGAATGTAGCAGAATAAACTACTCGATAGATAATAAAAATATCCAAATGAAAATCAACATTGTTCAGAAAAGAAAAAACGAATTGTTCAAGGTTTTTGCAAATAATAAAAAATAAAAAGGCCTCATGAAGGAGGAATACCGGGAAGGGTAGAGGCGGAACAGGTAGGGTCCAAGCGAGCCATGTTGGAAGGGGCTTGTGCAGCATACTGGTTCAACTCTGCGAGCATCCCCTCGAGCACGCCAGCCCACCATGCGTAATCTACGGGTTCAGTAGGATTTCCCTCCCAACCAGGGATCTCATCGCCCAGCAGGTCAAGAATGGTGCTGATCTCCTCAGAGGGATCATCAAGATTATGGCGAGCCGCGTACATGCGAATGCCTCGATCCATGAATCCCACGCCTATCGGTGCCGCAGTATTGGCAAAGTGAGCGGACGAAGGGTACTTGCTGCTTAGCCTCTCGCGATATCCCCGTAAGAAATCCTGTCCATCTATCGAGCACAGATGGTCATACAAACTCCTAGCCCGCTCCAAGGCTACGGTTCTCATGCATTCCGCCTCCACGACTTCCTGTTTGCGGCGAGAGATGGAGATCAACTGCTCATTTTCCGCATTCAGGCGGGCCACCTTGCTCTCAAGAGAGGACTTCATGGCATTGTATTTTTCATGGCCCAGGCGAGCGACCTCCTCTTTTTCGTTCGTCAGCTCGCGGACCATGTCTTGAAGACGAATCACTTCATTAGCCTTCTCGCTGGCTAGCCTTTTCATGAAGGCGAGCTCCTCAGCCTGGCGGGTGGGATCAGTTGAGCCAAGACCATGGGCAAGGAGTACGTTGATCTAAGACAAATAGATACATGAAGCTGGTAAAAAAAAAAAAAAAAAAAAAAGCTTTTAATGATTATGATGCGAGAAGATAAGAAAGTCGTGTACCTGAGAGCAATGGAACAATAGGCGAGAGTATTGTTGCTCAAAAGACATGCTCTCGAGAGCCTGGGCATCCTCCACGAGCTTGACTTGGTTAAAATGGTTGGATAACTCAGCCAAACTGCGATCAGGCGAGAGCGACGACAGATAACCCCTGTCGTCCGCGCGGCGCCTCTTAGACATGGGGGAGGCCTGACCGCCACTAGCATCCCGCTTAGTGCGACCTGCCTCCAGCTGCGCGAGCTCCAGGGAGCGAAAGGAGTCGTGCGCCTCCTGATTGTCCGCATTCTCGCTACCGAGATCGATGATGGGCTCCCAGCGGACAGTGGGCGGCGGGACAGGGCTCTCGCGCCTATCCTCGGGGCGAGGAGTGGAGCCGCCCGCCGTGCTCGCAGCGCCGGCAGTAGGGGACTGCTGATGAGTTGAGGGAGCCTGACTGGTGGATTCGGAGGGGGTGCGAGAGGATTGCGCGCGCTGCTTGGCGATAGTAGCCTTCATGGCATCTCGAATCATTTCGCCTGAAACACGGCAAAAATAACATTGGTCATTTACGAGAGGGTAAAATGATTTATTAAGAAAAAGAAAACAATTTTATTTCTTTGCAAAGCCGAATAAATCATGGGATAAAATATAGAAATTAGTCCTAGAAAATACCCAGTGGGCGGGGGTCTGTCAGAGACATATCCCACAATCCGGAGCGGGCAAAAAGAGAGGGAGAAGCTACTATCTTCTCTACGTCCCACAATTCAGGGGGAGTGCGGGCTGTTAGGCGGGCGAGTGTCTCTAAGCAATCGGGAGACACCCCGACGGGGCGAGGAGCGGTTTCCACGTATGATGGATCAAAGCCCCATGAAGTGGGCGAGCGAATGAAGAGGAAACGCTGGGGCCAGTTGTGCACTTTATTGGTCAAACCCTTAAAAAGGCCTACACCGGGGCGAGCTGTGAGATGGAAGAAGCCAGAAGGGGAGCTGTGAGATGGAAGAAGCCCGTGGGCTCTATGGAGGCCTCGGCGCAAATAATGAAAAATGCCGACATAAATTTAATGGAATTAGGAAGAAATTGATTAATGGGCACGCGAAATTTGCGAGCCACATCCAGGAAAAAGGGGTGAACGGGCAGTGACAAGCCCGAGAGCAGTTGGTCGATATGCCAGGTCATGTAGCCTGGGGGAGGGTGAAGGGAATCTTGCGAGGATGAAGGAAGAGCTAAATCGAAGGAAACATCTAACCCTTGCCGGACGAGGAGGTCGCCAATATTGTCAGGGGTCAAAATCGAGTGTTGAGGGTTGGTCAAGATGCAAACGGAGGGTTCCCTCATTTTCGGAACCCTAACAACCCCCTTTCCCCCGCCAGAAGGGGAGGTCGCATCATCCCCCCCTTTAGGATGCGAGAGGGGGGGGGGGGGGGGGGCTTTGCCCTTACCCTTTTGCGGGCGAGCAGGGGTGACAGGTGGACCCCGGGTTTTGGATACCACGGCCCTCTTCTTGGGCCTATTTCTCTGTTCCGACGGAGGACCGAGGCGGATTACGGGGGTGCGAATCTCCCCGGAGGAAGAAGAGGAAGACTCGGAGGACATGGGGTAGAGGCAAAGGGAGGAAACACGAAAAAGAAAAAATAAGGAGAACTGAAGAATCACAAAAAGCGGTGTGGAGAAATGTTTACCTGGATAAAAGGGAGGAGGAGAAAGCAATTTCCGACGCCGGAGAATAAGAGAGGAAAAGGAGGAGGGGCTGAAGGAGGAAGAAGAACGTAAAGGAGAGGGGTGAGGAGGACCCCTTTTTATAGTCAGGGTGCGGGACTTGAAAAGGCGTCTGCGCTGCATTAATTGTGAGAAGACAGCGCAGGCGGCGCTTCGATTTACAAAAAAAAAAAAAAAAAAAAAAAAAAAAAAAACAAATAAAAAAAATAAAAGAAAAAGAAGAGGCGGTTTTTAATTAACTAGAGTAATAAATTCAGTTATTTAATTACTCGGAATGTGTACGGTTTTTCTGCTGCAGAATATGAAACGAGGCACGTTATTTGAAACGGTGCAAATAATTACATTAGGAAGCGGGTCGCCGGAATGGAGCACACGCCTTCTCTCGCTAAGAGCGAACTCGCAGCCACTAGCGCCAGGTCGCAAATAACCGCGAGTGGGGGACTAGTTGATCCAGCCCGGGATTGCTTGATGGATCCAATAGAGACCAAAGGCCCAAACAAGATCAAATGACACCGTTCAAGCCCATTAACAGAAGGCCCATCAAACTGGTACCGGTTGGGCGAGAGGGACCAGGCCGCGGCACGCGAGTAGCCCGCGTGCGAGAGGCTTCTCGCTGCCTCGCTCTCTCGCCTAGTAGCTTCACTCCCCTCACCTACGCTGCTCCGCATCTCTCGCCAGGCTGCTCGCCCCCGACCGGAGGTGATCATTGCTGCACATGGGGGTATTTAATGCACGTCCAGTCTACTGACAAGCGCAGAGGAATGTCTCTTCGACCCCTACTTTTTGCCCCTGCAGCCGCCAATGAAATGACAGATTAAACCGCATTGAAGGTAATTTGAGGTCCGGATGCTTAATTACCGCGATGGGATAGGTAAATTAAATTGAAGAGTATTTGACGTCCGTCCCTTTTTTCTAGTATAAATAGGGGCAGTAAATACAGTAAAAGCAGAACAAGCATACATACCTAAATTACGCACATAAACTAGTATCTTCTTTAGAAATTTACTGACTTGGCCGTCGGAGTGCTAACTCCGGCCTAAGTCCGGTTCTTTTCTTCCTTTGTAGGTTTGCTGTGGTCCCAGGTCCAAATCCAGGCCTGTTGAACTCTTTAAACCAGCCCACCACGAATCCAGTCGGATCACTAACTAATCTTTATATTTACAGAGTAATATTTACCTCTAATGCAGAGATAAAAACGTTACAACTCTTATTAAATAAATTGCTACCCGCGCTTTTATAACCTGTGTAAAATACAACTTTAGTTCTATTAAATTCACCGCACCCTAGACCAGCGGAGAAAGTAACTTCGTGCTGCTCCGCCATGCCGACATGGAATATAACTTGTCCGTTAACTTATCTTTCAATAATTGAAACGAAGGTTTCATTCCCGTTCCTGCATGCACCACTACAATATCTTCGTCTTTTCTTGATTATGTGAAAAATTAATTCCAATCCTCTTCCAACAAAATCGAAAACTGGGAATTGGAATGAGAAAACGTATTCCCCAATTGAAAACAAATTGGATCGGAATAGGCGGAATTAAGAAAATTCCGATTTTTGAGTAACCTAATACATAGTAATATTTGATATTATAAGTGTAATTTTTGGAAAAATTAAAATTAAAATATTTTCGGAAATTAAAATTGGATGGGAGATCCCAAATTCATATGTATTCCAATTCCGATCCAAAAAAATTTACAAAAATCGGAAATCCTAATTTTCGAAATTCTGAATGAAAAATACTTTTGAAGATATCTTAGCAAGTTCAATGAATTTCCTGAAAATTTTGCTCGACTGCAGCTTGCTCAGAGTACTAGAAACAACATTAATCCTGAAAAATACTTTGAAGATACCTTAGCATGCTCGAGCTTCGGTTGTGAATAATAGACAGTAATATATTGTGTTACTCCATGAATAGCTCAAACAAACAAAAAAATCCAAACAAAATAATAATATTGATGTGGTTGACATTACTATAACAACAGTAATATTACCGTCAACCACAGTAATATTATTGTGTTTACAGTAATATCACAATAATAGACACTAATATTATTACGTTACTCCGTGAATAACTCAAACAAAACAAAAAACCCAAAAAAAAATAATATTGATGTTGTTGACAGTAATATTATTGTGTTTACAGTTATTTTACTGTCAACGACAGTAATATAATTACGTTGACTTGTCAACAAATCAAACAAAATAAAAAAAATAACAAAAAATAAAAAATAATAATATTACGTTAATTTACTGTCAACGGCAGAACAATTACATAAATGTATTGTCAACGGCAGTACAATTACGTTAAGTAACTATCATTGACAGTATAATTACGTTAATTTACTGCCACTGACAACACAATTACAATCAACGTTTAGCGGCATACGTAAAAAAAAAAATAACTTAAAATACCACTAAAAAAAAGTCAATGCCGGAGACCGCTGGTCAAGGCCGGAAACCGGCGAAAAAATCCGGACGATAAGAAAAAATAAATAAAAATTCAACGCTGGAAACAGGCGAAAAAATATGGAAGAAGAAGAAAAAAAAACGAAAAGTCAACACCGGAGACCGGCGGCAAAAAAATATTTTTTGAAAAAAAAAAGTCAAAATTGGATTTTCGTGGTCAAAATTGGATTTTTGTGGACAAAATTGATTAAACTGGCGTTTACAACTAAGAATTGGGTATAAAAGGTTGGGGGTAATATTGGCATATACATGAATGTTTCCTTTATTTATAATAAATATTAAAGGGGTGGGCTTATTGGTGAAAAAAATATAGCCCTAAACCAAGAATAATAAAGATGCTTGGTTGGGGACTTATGCACCAAAACCCCTAGTTATATTGTATATAAATAATAGTTAAAGTTGAGTTGTAGCTTAGACTTTCCACTTTACTAAAAATTGTATCCTCTCTTCTTCTTCTTCTTCTTCAATGTTCATCTTTCATAACTTCTGATAGGATTAAACCCTTTTGTATTATCCCATCGGCATTCCTTCGAAGAGCATAAGACCATGTTTTTATCTCATTCCATAATTTCTTTTAAAGGATTTTTTGTTTTTACTATCTATCTCTGATAAAACCTTTCTCAGGTAGTTCATGATGTGGATAGGTAGGAGATTCCGATAGGTCTAGTGGGGTCCGATGGGGTAACTCATTCTGGACCGTCCGATATAACGTTTGTTTGATGTTTACCGAACATGATCGTGATGGCACCGTCAGGTGAGACTGAGCTTTTCGTATGGTCAACACTACAGTCAACATTGATGACCGACCAGTTTGCTTTCGATATCCTAGAGGTGTCGTTGCTTTGTCAAACCATACACCATATGTCGGAGAACCCATTGAGGTAAACACCTAGTTTTTTTTTTTTTTTTTTTTTTTTTTTTCTATGTCGTTACTAAATAAGCGATCGAACAAGTTGGCAAAGGGAGAGTACTTGTAGAAGGTAAAGATATGGCTTTGTTGGGATTTGGTTCGATGGTACAAAATTTTCTTAGAGCACATAATCTTCTTTCGAAGCTTGGTATTGAAGTAACTGTGGCTGATGTGAGATTTTGCAAGCCGCTCGCTCGATATTAAATTAATAAGAATGTTATGCAAGAACTATAGATTCCTTATGGTGGATTTCTTAATTTGGTTCTTCAGTGGCAGGCCGACGACCAATAACTTTGCCGGATAATTATGTTGAGGGTGCATTGCCACAAGAACAACTCGCTCTTGCTGGTTTAACGGGGAATCACATCGCTGCAACACATTGAATCTGCGTGGTCGAACTCGTGATGCTCTTTTATTAATGTGCTAGTGAATTGATCCGATTATTGATTCGATTATTATATACACGGTTTTGTACAGGTTACGATACTATTTTTGTGTAAGAACGGGCATATATGTGTGTGTTTGGTGTTGGTTATAGCAGAGTTTGAAATCGAAAAAAATTCTTACGGTGAAGGATGTGAGTTAATTGTGAAAGAGACTAGTGAATACTATTAGTTCGAGTTTTTGTTTGTTGTCTTTCTGAACATAAGCTTTTTGTTTGTACATCAATGTAAGAAGATTACGTTTGTTCCGTAATTATCGATGAATGTGTTCGTTCTATTTCCAGATCTGATGCAAGCTTTCTTTATTTCCAGTTAAATTATTCAATCATAATATGATGGAATCTAGATTATTATGTGTTTATGACTCGCGATTTGCACCACATAATTGTAGGGGTGAAAAGCGAGCCGAGTTGACAATTTTGCCCTCCTAAAGCACATGCATCATTCATGCCAATTTCTTGATTCAATTTTGAAAATTCGATTCGGGGTACATTTTGAATGATCGTGCAATAAGAAATAAAGTTACCCTTGTACAATTTTGAAAAATTCAATTGATGGTACTTATGAATGATTTATTGTACTTTGAAGGTGCCAGTGTCTTTAATTTTCATTTGCACCAAAATATTCAAAGCCATAAGTAGATTATTTTGTAGACGCACATTTTCTAGAAATAATTAAGAACTTGTCACAAAGTTGTAAAGTTTTCTAAAAAATACGCCAAAGATCACTATATTCGACTTATCTTCTAAATGCAACTAAAGAAATTATAATTTTTATGAAATTCTCTATAGAGTCACTCTCAACTATATGATTAAATTAATCAATACTAGTTATTACAGGGATCAAGTAGTATACATAGGACTATGATTCCTGCTACTATATTTTATGTTACAACGGCGTGACGACGCCAACCTGTTAACTGCTGGGTTTATTATGTCGGCACTGTTCGGCGGACCCGATGCTCCCGAGGACCCGACCGGTCCACCCAGTTTTTAAGTGATAGGTTATAATAACGAGGACCACCCGGGTCCACCCGAATTTTAAGTGAAATAATCACAAAAATATTGAGTTTGACAAGGCCAAATAGGCTAACCCTAATCGAAGGTAGTCAAAATGAATTTGACAAAGGATGTGATCCAAGAATCTTCAATGAGGCTGTATTTAATGCAGTAAGGGACATTGGCTTAACGCTATGAAATTCGAAATGGAATCTAATCGAGCTGTCCAATAATTCTGATTAGATAACAACAAAACAATAATAAGTCCCTCATTCTTAATATATTAAGAATATTAATTCAGGCTACAAGAAAATACCAATCTGTTGAATTTTTCTTTCCTTCTACCAACTTTTAAATTATGTGTAGCCCCTTGCAATAGTGCAAAAATCCGTGTTAGCGGGGAGTGCTATAGTAGGGTAAGTTGTAATTTAATTGACATGATGATGAATGTAGCCATAGAAAGGGTTATACTAAATTACCGTGGTCGGCTAGATTAACTAGGGGCTGCATTAGTTTGGTATAATCAGTTCTATGAGCATCTTTGATTGGTAGGTTAGACTTGACACACGAAGATTTTGAGTTTGCGAGATTAACTAAGGTCATTATCAAGTGTGAGGAAAATATATCATTAGGGTCATATAACGATATGATTGATGGAGATCTACCTTTGGACAAATGTAATCGGACTAGATTAACAACGGGTTACATTTGCCTATTGGACCTAAAGCCCATTAAAAGAAAAATAAGTTTTCTCGTTTGTCTGCTAGAGAGTAGTGGAATTCGATAAAATTTAGTGGGAGTACAATTAAATGATAAAAGTATAAATCTTTAATTGCAATCATTTATAATGAATTAACTTTTATAAGTCTACTTCAAGTTTTTCAGTATAAATGCTAAGAATCCCTTATCGTCAATTCGACACCAACAAAACTTAATGGCAACAATTACCTTGATTGGCTCAACAAATATTTGTTTGGTGCTTTTGCTCCAAGAATAATTGTGCATACTCAAATAAATTCCCCGACCAAACTTCTTGATAACTCGACTCATTAGGAGACCACCACTTATTATAAGTGGAAGACGGGTGTCCGTTATGACGAAGTGTTATATGATAGCATCTAGTCACCTGAGTTAACAATGAACTATGAAAATCATCTTTATGTTGTTGACATATAGGCTCACCTCGAGATCGTGTGTAGTGAGTGTTGGGTTTCAGACACGTGTACGCAGCGGAAAACAAAAATTTTATGCGATTTAAACGACTTTAAAGCACATAAGCACACGCCCGATAAATTAAATCAATTAATTGCGTACCTTTGCGCTTCCAGCGAAATTAAAACAACATACATGTTAAATAATTTAACCGAATTTTAAATCAATTAACATGCTCGCGTTTAAACCAAATAACATGCTTGCAACGATTAAAACGATTACACATAATCACATAAAATCACATGATAGCAAACATGAATTCATAGTTTAAACCTAAACGAACCGAAACTAGGGTTTCGTGTATTTACCTCTTGAATCGTGAGGTAGGAGCGTTTAGCAAGTCGAGATTGCTATGGAAACCAATCCGTACAATCGGGGCAGCAGCAATGCAGCGGCAGCAGCGGCAGATCGGCACGGCGGCGCGTGTATCTCACGCGCGGACTTCGGGGCGGCGCGTGGGTCGCGTGCGTCGTCGGCTTGATGGCTGTTCTTCGATTCTTCAGTCTTTCTCCTCTCGGATTTCACCTCGTACACTTCGATCTACTAAAACGTGGCACTAGACATGAAGTAGTTAGAATTAACGGAAGAAAAAGAAAGAAGAAAAGAGTACCGAAAAGGATCGGCCAATTGATGGCCGATTCCGGTCACGGCGGAGCAACGGCGGCGCGGCGGTGGCCGCTGGGAGAGAGGCCGAGAGAGAGAGAGTGTAGCGGCTAGGGTTAGGGTTGAGTTGTGTTTGTGCAAGGCCTATAAATCAAGTATTTATAGTCCCTTGCATAAAACCCTAACGGGCTTAAGTTGGACCGGGCCCAACAGCTTAAGCTCGTTAGTTCCTTTACTTGCTCGTCTCTCTCAATTCAATGATCGGAAAATTGCAACAATTACATTTTCGGAATCATTATAATTTCCTCGTCATTACGAGTGCCATTTCTCATTTTCCAACTTTCCAAAAAGTGGAAACCCTAGTTCAGTGCACTTTCTAAATTTGGAAACTTCCCAATTTAGAAAGTCCACTAATACATTTGCCTATTCTTTTCCTTTTCTTATTCTCATTCATAATTCCAAATTACGAATGTTGGACCCAATCATATTGACTTCCAATCATGCAAAGATAAACCATTTTATCTCTGACCGTTTATTCAAAGATTTCATGTGCACGAGCAGTGTGACCCTCGATGGTTCAGGTGTAAGCTAGCCGTGGGTCCACAACCCTTTGTGGTCAAAACTCGTCCCCTTAGAGTTACGATTAAGATGAAACTCGTTTCACCTTAATCACCCAACGAATCAAGATTGGCGTCTAGCAACTACGCGTCATGATTCCCTAGATACAAATGAAGTGCCTGCAAGAACCTTCAGATATAGTTAACGTACAGTACAGTCCCTTCGATTCATATGTCCCGATCGAACTAGAGGCATTGGTTCATCGAGACCTCTTTATATGTTCAATGACGGTGCGATCGTTCTAAGTATTGTAATCGTCACGTGCATGACTTAGAGAATCGAATCCTCTAATCATCACTTAGTCAGCTCTGGCCAGAGACTTAGAATGATTACAAACTTTCAGAACACACAGGACATCCAAGACTATTCTAGCGATCGAATCCCCGACTACAATGCACAGACCTCCCACTAGATTTCGGACTGCACGAACACTGGCCCTTGGGATGGTCCTCGGTGGAACTCAGAGACAGGTCACGATACAGCTGGTCCTCTAGTGAAGTCACGGTGATGTCTAGGTCATAAGGACTAATGGTGTACAACTATACCATAGATATCTCTACTCGATTATTGGGAACCACTTAGAGATTTCTAGGGTGAGGGAGTTCAGTGAACTCGTCAACTTACGAGCACCCACTTCTGCATGCCGATATCACAATACCGTTTACTGATGAGATGCAGTACACATACACTAAGTGCTAGTCTTAATGGGAAAGGCCGATATCCTCATTAGTGGCGTAACCCTTCGACTAGGAACACGTTTAACAGTTATAATACTTAAGTAAATATCTCACGATCCTAACCATCAATTACTAGTACTTGTAATAACTGTAAGGACTATATCTATGCTTGTGACAAAGGGACAAAGATATAGAATGCCAAGGTGTTTTATCATTAATACGAATAAAGGTTCGTTTATTACAATAATAAATACGAAAAAACCACAGCCACATGTTGGCTTGTTGGTCACCTACTCTAACAATCTCCCACTTGACCTAAAGCCAACTACCCATGAATCGCAATCCCATCGACTCTCGATGTTTCTCATGGACCGATCTCGGTAAAGGCTTCGTGAAGGGGTCTGCAACGTTCTCTTCCGGGGTGACTCGTTCTACCTTAACTTCACCTCTATCAATGATCTCTCGGATCACGTGATACTTCCTCAGAATATGCTTCGACTTCTGATGAGATCGTGGCTCCTTAGCTTGCGCCACGGCTCCGGTGTTATCACAGTATAACGGTACTGGATCACTAGCATCAGGAATGACACCCAACTCTTGGATGAATTTCCTTATCCAAGTCCCTTCTTTTGCAGCTTCGGATGCTGCAATGTATTCTGCTTCGGTAGTGGAATCGGCCGTCGTGCTTTGCTTGGAACTCTTCCAACACACGGCACCACCATTAAGCGTGAATATAAATCCAGAATTCGACTTTGAGTCGTCCACGTCCGATTGAAAACTAGTGTCAGTGAAACCCTCTAATTTCAACTCGGCACCCCCATAGACCAAAATTATATCCTTAGTTCTTCGCAAGTACTTGAGGATATCTTTCACGGCTTTCCAGTGAGCCGGGCCGGGGTTAGACTGATATCTGCTTGTGACACTCACAGCATACGCAATATCGGGTCTCGTACATAGCATGCCATACATTATGCTTCCTATGGCAGAAGCATAGGGCGTCCTTTTCATCTCCTCGATTTCACTAGGTGTTTGCGGACACATAGATTTCGAGAGACGAACCCCATGGGACATTGGCAAGAATCCCTTCTTGGATTCTTCCATGCTAAACCGTTTCATAACGGTGTCTATGTACAGGCTTTGGGATAAACCAAGCATCTTTCTCGCTCTATCTCTATAGATGCGTATTCCTAATACATAAGATGCTTCTCCCAAATCCTTCATTGAGAAACGTGTGGACAACCATGCTTTCGTTTGTTGTAACATTCCTACGTCATTCCCAATGAGTAGAATGTCGTCAACGTAAAGCACTAAAAATATCACTGCCCTCCCACTAACCTTCTTGTATACACAAGGTTCCTCCGGATTCTTCTCAAAATCAAACTCTTTGATAGTTGAGTCGAACCTAATGTTCCAACTACGGGATGCTTGTTTCAATCCATAAATGGATCGCTGGAGCTTGCAAACCTTTTGCTCACTTCCAGAAGATATGAAGCCTTCCGGCTGCGCCATGTAAATTTCTTCCTCAATATCTCCATTAAGGAAGGCGGTCTTCACATCCATTTGCCATATCTCGTAGTCGTACCACGCAGCTATGGCCAGCAAAATCCTAATGGACTTCAGCATCGCGACTGGCGAAAAGGTTTCCTCATAGTCAACACCTTGCCTTTGAGTGTATCCTTTTGCTACCAATCTAGCTTTATAGGTCGATACCTTTCCATCAACTCCAATTTTCTTCTTATAGATCCACTTGCAGCCTATAGGAACAATTCCCTTAGGTGGATCTACCAAGGTCCACACCTTGTTGGAGTACATGGAGTCCATTTCGGATTTCATGGCAGTTAGCCAATGTCCCATGTCCGCATCCGATACGGCCTCATTGTATGTTCTTGGATCTTGTCCAAGATCA
The DNA here is from genome assembly GCF_056151865.1 of Erythranthe guttata. NCBI lineage: Eukaryota > Viridiplantae > Streptophyta > Magnoliopsida > Lamiales > Phrymaceae > Erythranthe > Erythranthe guttata. The sequence goes on along the minus strand of NC_142545.1, from coordinate 4,978,065 downwards.
ACATGATCTTCATCATTTTCGAGGAGGAATAACCTATCCGGCATTTTCCGAACTCTTTCGGATCTGCGTACCGTAGGTTCAGGAGGTATATTAGTGGATTGTTGTATTGGTTCGATTACTTGTTCTTGCGTTTGAACTTCACTTTGTGGTTCTTGAACTATTTCAAGTTCTATCATGCTGCCCTTTCTATCGGATAGAAACTCCCTTTCCAAAAAGGTGGCCTTTCTTGAAACAAACGTCTTTGCTTTTTTGACATAATAAAACTCGTATCCCATTGAGTCTTCGGGATACCCCACAAAATAGCACAAGTCGGATTTACTATCCAACTTATCTCCCACTAACCGCTTCACATAAGCGGGACAACCCCATATCCTAATATGTTTGTAATTGGGTTTCCGGGAATGCCAAAGTTCATAAGGTGTGGATTTAACTGCTTTGGTGTTAACTCTATTCAGCAAATACGCGGCAGTACGGAGTGCATGACCCCACAAGTATGCCGGTAAGTTTGTGAACCCCATCATGGATCGAACCATATCTAATAAAGTTCGATTCCGACGTTCGGAGACTCCATTAAGTTGAGGAGTCCCCGGTGGAGTCCATTGGGATTGTATCCCATTCTCTTTCAGATAGTCAATGAACTCGATGCTCAAGTATTCTCCACCACGATCGGATCGCAGCTTCTTAATACTTCGTCCGAGTTGCTTTTCTACTTCATGTCTAAAATCTTTGAACTTTTCAAATGTTTCAGACTTGTACTTCATCAAGTACACATACCCATACCTAGAATAATCGTCGGTAAAGGTGGCGAAGTAGTTATATCCACCCTTCGCACTAACACTTAGTGGACCACATACGTCTGTATGGATCAAATCCAAAAAACCCTCGGCTCGTTCCATTTTCCCTTTGTAGGGTGACTTGGTCATTTTCCCTTTAAGGCAAGATTCACAAGTTTGTAGTGATTTCACGTCCTCCAAAGAGAACAATCCTTCACTAACAAAATCGTTCATCCTTCTGAAAGAGACATGACCCAATCTAGCGTGCCAAAGTTGTGCGGGGTTTTGATCTATCTCCTTACGTTTTGCTGATATAACATTAATAGGTATTTCACTTGGATTTAGTTCATACAAGTTGTTTAATAGTCGTCCTTTGCAAATTAAATTCTCATTCTTTTGTATAATGCAAATCGAATTTCCAAAAACAAAAGTAAAACCTTCAATATCTAATACAGGAATAGAAATAAGGTTTCTAATGAGCGACGGAACAAATAAACAATCGTTCAAAACAATAGGAAAACTAGAATCCAAAACATTTAAGTAAATTGTGCCAATGGCTTCAGCAGCAACTCTTGCTCCATTCCCCATCCTTAGGTAGGTCTCACCCGCTCTAAGTCTTCGACTTCTTGTCATTAGCTGCAAATCATTGCACAAATATGAGCCACACCCCGTATCCAATACCCAAGAAGAAGAGTTGACAGACAAATTTACGTCAATGAAATACGTACCCTTTTCAGAACCTTTCTACTTAAGGTAAGCCTTGCAGTTGCGGCGCCAATGTCCTTTCTTTCCACAGTGATGGCAAGCATCATCAACTTGTTTACTAACCTTTGCTTTGGGGCCCCCACTACCTTCACCCACTTCGAACTTGCTGTTTGGGAAGGGAGCTCTTTCCTTTCTCTTCTTTTGGAAAGAACTCTTCTTTCCAGAAGTAGCAGCAATGAGAACAGACTTCTCTTTCTTAATGGTGGACTCGAAGCTGACCAACATGTTCATTAACTCATCCAAGGGAGGATCTAGTTTGTTCATGTTGAAGTTCACTATGAACGATTCATAGGAACTAGGAAGAGACAACAGGATCAAATCCAACGAGAGCTCGGCCGGGAGGGTGACATCAAGATTCACTAGCTTTTCAAGGAGAGTGATCATTTTGAGACAGTGCTCGTGGACCGAAGTCCCTTCGCGCAGTCTCGCTGTGATCAACTCCTTTGTAGCAGCGTACCTCGATGCCCTAATATTCTCACTGTACATGCTATCGAGATGAGCCTTTATATCGAAAGCATGCAAGTGAGACTCATATTTCCTCGCAAGCGCGGGCTCCATGGCGGCTATCATATAGCACCTAGGATGAGTGTCATCTTTCTTCCAAACTTCATAAGTTTCCTTTTCAGCATCAGTCGCTGTGGCAGGTATAGTGGCGGGAAGCCTCTCGTTCAAAACATAGAGACGCCCTTCAACAGTTAGCACAAGCTTAAGACTACGCAACCAATCTAGGTAATTAGGGCCATTGAGTTTATTGTCGAGGATTGACATTATGGGATTCTTAGACATAATTATCTGAGACATATAGAGAAGAGGATTATTAGAGATTCGCGTTAAATGATTGTTACAATTAAATGTTTGGACTTATGTTATTTAATTGTTCTCCCACTAATTTTATCGAGTTCCACTTCCCTCTAGTAGACAAACGAGAAAACTGATTTTTCTTAATGGGCTTTAGGTCCAATAGACAAATATAACCCGTAGTTAATCTAGCCCGATTATATTTGCCCAAAGGTAGATCACAATCAATCATATCCACAATATGACCCTAAATTGATTTTCCTCACACTTGATAATGACCTAAGTTAATCTCGCGAATATCAAAATCGCCGTGTGTCAAGTCTAACCTACCAATCAAAGATGCTCATAGAACTTGATTATGCCAAACTAATGCAGTCCCTAGTTAATCTAGCCGACCACGTTAATTCAACATAACCCTTTTCTATGGCTACCTTCATCACTATGTCAATTGAATTACAGCTTACTCTACCATAGCACTCCCCGCTAACACGGCTTACTGCACTATAGTAAAGGGCTACACATAATCCAACCGTTGGCAGAAGGAAAGAAATAACTCAACAGATTGGGTTTTTCTTTATAGCTTGAAATGATTCTTAATTAAATTAAGAATGAGGGATTTTTATTAAAATGTTTTACTAAAATAGATGATTGTCGATCCAATTATCTAATTGGGATTAATTGAAAATAATTTTCCAAACATTAAAATCAATTTGTTTTAAGTTTAATTTTAGAAATCTGAAATAATAAAATTTTTTTTTTTTATTTTTTTTTATTTTCAGTGAACCGGTTCGGCCCAACCGGTCTGACCGGTTCGGACCGAAGCGGTCCGGTTCTGCCCGGTCCAGCTGACCCAAATCAGTGGGCCGGGTCAGTCGGACCGAGAACCGGTCTGACCGACCCGAATCCACGTAGATTCGGTCAACTAAATCGTGCACAACCATCGAACCGGCCGCTTCGACCGGTTCGATCCGAACAATTAAAAACCGATGTTTTAAAAATAATTTCAGATCCGATTTTCCAATTTTAAACAATTTTAAAGCTGGAAAAATTCTAAACAATATTTCAAAAATATTTTAAACTTACGAAAACTCCCAATTACATAATACAACAATCACTACTTTAATAAATCGAACATGCATAAAATCATAGCATATTATACAACGCAATTAATTGCGCAACGAGCTCTGATACCACTGTTGGGTTTCGGGCACGTGTACGCAGCGGAAAACAAAAATTTTATGCGATTTAAACGACTTTAAAGCACATAAGCACACGCCCGATAAATTAAATCAATTAATTGCGTACCTTTGCGCTTCCAGCGAAATTAAAACAACATACATGTTAAATAATTTAACCGAATTTTAAATCAATTAACATGCTCGCGTTTAAACCAAATAACATGCTTGCAACGATTAAAACGATTACACATAATCACATAAAATCACATGATAGCAAACATGAATTCATAGTTTAAACCTAAACGAACCGAAACTAGGGTTTCGTGTATTTACCTCTTGAAGCGTGAGGTAGGAGCGTTTAGCAAGTCGAGATTGCTACGGAAACCAATCCGTACAATCGGGGCAGCAGCAATGCAGCGGCAGCAGCGGCAGATCGGCACGGCGGCGCGTGTATCTCACGCGCGGACTTCGGGGCGGCGCGTGGGTCGCGTGCGTCGTCGGCTTGATGGCTGTTCTTCGATTCTTCAGTCTTTCTCCTCTCGGATTTCACCTCGTACACTTCGATCTACTAAAACGTGGCACTAGACATGAAGTAGTTAGAATTAACGGAAGAAAAAGAAAGAAGTAAAGAGTACCGAAAAGGATCGGCCAATTGATGGCCGATTCCGGTCACGGCGGAGCAACGGCGGCGCGGCGGTGGCCGCTGGGAGAGAGGCCGAGAGAGAGAGAGTGTAGCGGCTAGGGTTAGGGTTGAGTTGTGTTTGTGCAAGGCCTATAAATCAAGTATTTATAGTCCCTTGCATAAAACCCTAACGGGCTTAAGTTGGACCGGGCCCAACAGCTTAAGCTCGTTAGTTCCTTTACTTGCTCGTCTCTCTCAATTCAATGATCGGAAAATTGCAACAATTACATTTTCGGAATCATTATAATTTCCTCGTCATTACGAGTGCCATTTCTCATTTTCCAACTTTCCAAAAAGTGGAAACCCTAGTTCAGTGCACTTTCTAAATTTGGAAACTTCCCGATTTAGAAAGTCCACTAATACATTTGCCTATTCTTTTCCTTTTCTTATTCTCATTCATAATTCCAAATTACGAATGTTGGACCCAATCATATTGACTTCCAATCATGCAAAGATAAACCATTTTATCTCTGACCGTTTATTCAAAGATCTCATGTGCACGAGCAGTGTGACCCTCGATGGTTCAGGTATAAGCTAGCCGTGGGTCCACAACCCTTTGTGGTCAAAACTCGTCCCCTTAGAGTTACGATTAAGATGAAACTCGTTTCACCTTAATCACCCAACGAATCAAGATTGGCGTCTAGCAACTACGCGTCATGATTCCCTAGATACAAATGAAGTGCCTGCAAGAACCTTCAGATATAGTTAACGTACAGTACGGTCCCTTCGATTCATATGTCCCGATCGAACTAGAGGCATTGGTTCATCGAGACCTCTTTATATGTTCAATGACGGTGCGATCGTTCTAAGTATTGTAATCGTCACGTGCATGACTTAGAGAATCGAATCCTCTAATCATCACTTAGTCAGCTCTGGCCAGAGACTTAGAATGATTACAAACTTTCAGAACACACAGGACATCCAAGACTATTCTAGCGATCGAATCCCCGACTACAATGCACAGACCTCCCACTAGATTTCGGACTGCACGAACACTGGCCCTTGGGATGGTCCTCGGTGGAACTCAGAGACAGGTCACGATACAGCTGGTCCTCTAGTGAAGTCACGGTGATGTCTAGGTCATAAGGACTAATGGTGTACAACTATACCATAGATATCCCTACTCGATTATTGGGAACTACTTAGAGATTTCTAGGGTGAGGGAGTTCAGTGAACTCGTCAACTTACGAGCACCCAGTTATGCATGCCGATATCACAATACCGTTTACTGATGAGATGCAGTACACATACACTAAGTGCTAGTTTTAATGGGAAAGGCCGATATCCTCATTAGTGGCGTAACCCTTCGACTAGGAACACGTTTAACAGTTATAATACTTAAGTAAATATCTCACGATCCTAACGATCAATTACTAGTACTTGTAATAACTGTAAGGACTATATCTATGCTTGTGGCAAAGGGACAAAGATATAGAATGCCAAGGTGTTTTATCATTAATACGAATAAAGGTTCGTTTATTACAATAATAAATACGAAAAAACCACAGCCACATGTTGGCTTGTTGGTCACCTACTCTAACAGTGAGAGCATTATGGCAATGAGGTTTGTGACGACTAAGGATTTGATGTCTCTTAGGCTACGTGAAAGGACTCCGGTCCATGAGCATGGTTTTAAGATGACTCGCTCCCAAAGAAATTGCGTGACCACAATGTCGTTCTCCCACCAGAGTTCTCGGTGAATCTCATGCTTCCATCACTAACTACCTCTTATGAAACATTCACAACTAATTTCAATAAGAATACGGTTGAATCCCGTTTTGAAAGAGTTGGTCAACATGTTGAAATACGAGTCGGTTATAAATGAAGAAACATTTGTTTTACCGTCGGCACCTTCTATATCTTTTTTTAAGAATAGTTCAAAGTGAAAGAAGAGGGTGAAAAGAAAATAGTTTATAGTCGAGCAAACAATAGAGTAGGGGTGAATCGAGTATTCGCAAGGATAAGAAAAACAAGCATATAAGTGATGCTTGCTTCCAATGTGGAAAGACAGACCATTGGGCTCTGTAAATGGCACGGAGTATCTTGATCAGAAACGTTTTGAGAAATATACTTTTTTTTATTGAACTTATGTGAAGTAAATTCTAATGAAATTTTGGTTAACCTGAACTTGATATAGAAGATAACCCAACACAACTTTGGCACACTAGATTATGACATATTTCTTTAAGGCGAATGAATGAGTTTACATGTGAGGGATTGTTCATGTTGGATGATGTGAACTCCCTGCGGGCTTGTGAATCTTGTTTGAAAAGCAAAATGTCCAAATTACCATTTAAAGGACAAATGGAGCATGTTGAAGGTCTCTTGGATTTGATCTATGCAGACATGTGTGGTCCACTAAATGTTAGTGTGAGGGGTGGTTATAACTACTTCGTAAACTTTACCGACAATTACTCAAGGTATGGTTACGTATACTTGATGAAGTACAAATTTGAAATCTATGAAATGTTAAAAAATTTCAGAAACGAAGTAGAAAAGCAACTCATACGAAGTATTAAGTAACTGCGATCCGATCGTAGTGGAAAATACTTAAATGATGAGTTTATCGACTATCTCAAAGAGAACGTGATTCACTAAGTTACAGGCGTACTTATGGGGTCATGCACTCCATACCCCTGCGTATTTGCTGAACAGGGTTAACACCAAAGCAGTTAGTTCCACACCATATGAACTTTGGCATTCCCGATAATCCACTTACATGAAGTCGCTAGTGGGAGACGAGTTGAATAGTCGATCCAACTTATGCAATTTCGTGGGGTATCTCAAAATTTGTTTTAGATACTTATTCTACTATCCCTTGAAACAAATGTGTTTGTCTCGGGGAATGCCACCTTCTTAAAGAAGAAGGTTCTATGCGATAGAATAAGTGCATGGTAGAAATTGGAGAAATTCGAGAACCACGAATTGAAGTTTCAACACCATAAATAGAACTACAACCAATCAAAATCAAATCACCCATTAATGTACCTTCTTAACCATATACGTGATGATTCGAAAGGATCCATAGAAAACTTAATAGGCTAACCCTCATCGAAGGTAGTCAAAATGAATTTGATAAAGGATGTGATCGAAGAACCTTCAATGAGGCTGTATTTGATGCAGTAAGGGACATTGACTTAACGCCATGAAATCCAAAATTGGTTCCATATACTCCAACAAGGTATGGACCTTGATGGATCCACCCAAGGGAATCTTTTTCGTTGGATGCAAGTGGATCTATGATCTTTAAGTTGGAATAGATGGAAAGGTGTCGACCTATAAAGCTAGAGACGTGGAAATGAGTTATACTCTAAGACAAGTTGTTGTCCGTGAGATATTTTTTCACCAAACATTCTGCTGTAACTCCATTAGGATTTTGCTAACCATTTCTGCGTAGTACGACTACAAGATATGGAAATGGATATGAAGATCACCTTCTTCAATGGTGGGATTGAGAAAATCAGAGGGAAATTAGCTAAAGGCTTGCAAAATTCTAGCGTTCCATTAGTGGATTGAACCTAGCATCCCATAAATTAGAATGTTCGATTCGACACAAAAATCAAGCAATTGATTTAGTAACGAATTCGAAAGAGCCTTAAGTTTACAAGAAGGTTAATTGGAGGGCCATTACGTTTCTTAGTACTTTGTGTTGATAGCATCCTACTCATCTGAAATATTGTAGGGATGCTGCAGTCAACTAAAGCATGATTGTCCACATATTTCTCAATACATGAATTGGGGATAAGCTTCCTACGTATTAGATGATATGTATTTATAGAGATAAATAGAAGAGGTTGCTTAGTTATCCGATTCATATTGTAGACATGATATAGTGTATGTAGTGAAGCGTCACTGTAGATATCAGTCTAACACCAACCAAGTTAGTTGGATAGCTATGAAACAAATCCTTAAATACTTGCGAAGTACTACGGACTTGTTCATATATAGCCTATGGGGATTCCGAGTTGAAAATAAAGTCGTTCGTTGACTTTAGTGTTTCAATCGAAAGTCGGGATTTATATTCATGCTTATGAATGAGGTGCTGTATGAGTTCCAAGTGAAACATGACGGCAGATTCCACCTTCGAAGCTTAATATATTGCGGCATTGGATGACGCAAATGTAGCGGTTTGGATTCGAAATTACATTTAAATGTTGAATGTATGATTTCAATAAGTCTCATCAGAAATCCAAGCATATACTGAATCATGATTATCTCATTGGTAAGATAATTAATAGAGGCAAACTTTAGTTCGAGAGAGTTTCCTCGGTAGGCAACGTTTTAGATCCCTGAACTTAGCCTTTACCCAGACCGGTCCATGAGAAACATCGAGAGTCGATGGGACTTAGGTAATGAGTAATTGGCTTTAGGTCAAGTGGGAGATTGTTAGAGTAGGTGACCGAAGAGCCAACTAATTGTTGTGTTTTCTCACGCTACTCGTAAATAATCTATTTCATATTAATGATAAATACCCCCTTTGGCATTCTATATCTTTGTCCCTTGCATAATCATAGATATAGTTCGTACAATTACTTAATTACTATACATAGATCTATTAGAATCGTGAGGTTATTTAGTTAAGTATAATAACTGTTAAACATAGTTCTTAGTCTACGGGTTACGCCACTAATGAGGATATCAGCCTTTCCCACTTGAGACTAGCACTTAGTGTATGTGTACCGCGTCTCATCAGTCAACGGTGTTGTGACATCGACATACATACGTGGGTGCTCATAAGTTGATGAGTTCACTGAACTCCCTCAATCTAGAGATCTCTAAGTGGTTCCTAATAATCAAGTAGAGGTTTCTATCATATAGTTGTACAACATAATCCTTAAGACCCTGACATCACCGTGACTTCACTAGAGGACCAGCTGTATCGTGACCTGTCCCTGAGTTCCACCGAGGACCGCCCCAAGGGCCAGTGTTCATGCAGTCCAAAATCTAGTGGGAGGTCTGTGCATTGTAGTAGAGGATTCGATTGATTGACCAGTCATGGATATCATGTGTGTTCTTGTGATTTATAATCTATGAAGTCTGTGGCCACAACTGAAAGTATCGTGATTAGAAAAATATGTTTCTCTAAGTCAAACACGAATGGATTATATAATCAAGAACGTGTACACATTTATTGAACTCATAAAGAGGTCTCGATGAACCAATGCCTCTAGTTCAACCGGGATATATGTATCGAAGGGATCGTATTGTACGTTACCTATATCACACGGTTCTTGCAGGCACTTCATTTGTATCTAGGGAATCATGACGCATATTTGCTAGACGTTAATCTTGATTCGTTGGGTAGTTGAAACTAGCTGCAACTTAATTATAACTCTAGGGACGAGTTTAAACCACAATGGGTTTTGGGCCCACGGCTAGCTTACACCTGAACCAATCGAGGGTCACACTGCTCGTGTACTTGTGATCCTTAAATGCAACGAGCTAAGATTAATTAATTAATCTTAGTGTAATTGGAAGTCAATATGATTGAGTCCAACATACGTAATTGTTAATTACGGATGAGAATAAGTAGAGAAAAGAATTCGACGGAAATTTAGTGAACTTTATATATTGGGAAGTTTCCCGATTTGGCAAGTCCTAAATTAGGGTTTCCAATTTCGAAAATTGGTAAAATGCAAAGTGGAACTCGTATCGATGAGAATTTGTGCTCATTGTCAAAATATAATTATTATAGTTTTGTGAGCATTTCGTTTGTTAGAAACGAGCCGAGAAAGAGAGTGGACTGTTCGGGTTTTCACAAGGAGCATATAAATAGGATTTATATGTCTTGTGAAAGATACACACAAATAAAAACAAAAAACGTAGGAATGAAACCCTAGCCTCTATCCCTTGATCAGCTGTCCACGTTCCAGCCGAAACCTTACCTCCGCCACCAGCCGTCGTGCCGCCGCCAGTCGCCGCCGCATCGGCATCTTCCATTTCCCCTTGTTCTTCTTCGTTGTATTTAGCTTATCACGTATCTAGTGTTGCGTGGATAGTGGATTGAATATACGAGGTGAAAGCAAAGAGGAGGAAGATTCTTATGTCCCCAACTCGGCCACCAGGGTCACGCGCCTGCACGCGCCGCCACAAGACGTTGGTGTGAGAAGGCAATTCTGAAAAACTGCTCTCGGATTTTCTGCGTGGTCCAGCGAGAAAATGTTCCATTAATCAACCAGTAATCGGATGAACGTGAAATTTTGACAGGAGACTCATGGATCTAGAGTAGCGCAAAAGGAATAGTCGATCCAGTCAATAACCATGGAGATATTGAAGTCGGAGCAGGCCTTTAATTTCATATCAGAAAACATGTCGGATCAGTAGGAGGGGGAAGAGCATCTAGCCATCTTCTCGAGTCTTCGTTCGATTCACGCTTCAACGGTAAAATATCGTTTTCCATAATTAATACATATAGATATTAATTTATATTAATTGAGATTAATGTATTTTAATTGATTATTGAATCACATGAATCTATATATTCGATTGTGTGTTTATGTGAATCGTTCGTTGAGCATGTTTATTATTTGATTTAATTTCGCGATCATGCTATGATCATTTAACTTATTTTATTTCAAAGTAATTATATATGCGAGCATGTTTGTGTGTGATTGGAAGTGAAAAGGTACGCAATTAATTGTAATTATTGTGCACGTGTTTGTTTATATAAAAAAAATACAAAAAATGTTTTCCACTGCGTACACGTGCCCGATCCCTAACAGTCGATCCTTGCAATTAAGACTCAAATTTCTCTAACGGTTGATGTTGTCGATGACAGGATCCTTCTCCACTGGCGGGAATTGGTGAGCTCAATCATGCTGACTGTTCTTCGAGTGCTGTAAAAGCGGTTGATAAATTCTTCCTCTAAGTGCTTCCAACTATCCATGGAGTTTGCCCCCAAATCAATGTACCAATCAAACGCATTGTCTTTGAGCGACCGAACGAATTGCTTGACGAGGTGATCTATGTACGTTCCGGCATCATTGCTAATCTCAACGAAGTGTGCCACATGTTGCTTGGGGTTGCCTTTGCCATCAAATTGTTAAGACTTTAGAGATATATATCCCATTGGCATCTTTAGATCATTAATCCTTTGCATGTAAGACTTGACATAGGTTGATGGCGACTTCGAGCTTCCTTGCAACTTGTGTTTGATAGTTCCACTGATAAGCGTCATCACTTGATCTACATGAATCAACCCTTATGGATAAACTTCAAATTCTTGAGCTGGAACCTTCTCATTTTTAACTGGTTGTTGCTTTATGGATGTCTCGACTTCGTCTTGAGCCTCTATCTGATTCTCCACAACTTGACTAGCTTGATCAACTTGGCAATTTGAGAATCTCGTTGATCATGCTTTGCGAGTCCCTCAACGGCCTTTGTTAAACTTGCAATTTGCACTTCCATGGTTGTAGCGTTTGTTGTCATGACGGATGCCACCTCTGAGTAGCTTGATGTTGAACGAGGCGTGGGCTGTGTAGTCTCTCCTTTTGAACCATCCACGTTCGCACTTGTGTTGACAAGAGGTGGTAAGTTTTTTGCAATGGCTTGGGGCGTCGAGCTAGTATCGGAGGATGCTTGCAGCTTCCTAGACATACTCCTTGTAACTACGCCCACACTTGATGAATCCGAAGTAACGGTCTTCATTGCGAACGTAGAGCAGTCACTGCAACATTTCGAGGATCTTCGAGAGAGAGAAGAGATGAGAGGTAGAGATGTCACAGAGGGCGCGCCAAAATTTGTAACAATAAATTCTTATCTGCGATTTAAACAAACAAGAAAAACTTGCACAAATGTAATTTATTGATTAAAAAAAATATTGCGTGTTACAAAGTCTAATTTAATCCTCAGATTCTTCTCTCAAGAACAATATATGTTGACTTTGAATTTCGGAGTCGGGTCGACTTGATTATTCAAAGAACATGAAGATAATCTGATGAGAAAATTTTATGTTCGCTTATCAAAATAGCCGGAACCATACAGCAAAAGAACACCACTGTAAGCCAATCAAATCAAAAGGAGTTCAAATTATTCAGCAAAAAGTTCAAGCAAAAACAAAATAGAATCCCATCACTTCCACAAAAGAGAACACCAACCCATGGAGCATAATATTGTTATGATATAAACAGAAATGAAAACATCTGCTACATAGTTTACTCTGAACCGAACTACCATTCCACACAAAAAAAAGTAAAAATTCAAAAAAATAATTCAGGAAATATACATTTTAAGATTATGGCTAACTTCTTGTAGTCAAATGTATTATTCCTCACTATCCAAGCCAGAATCACAAACATGAAAAGGAAAAATTATATTATTGATTTTGCTAATGTTTCTGTAAAGTGACAATTCAGACAAAAATGCAACATATCGAAAGAAAGGAGAGGAAATTAAATGAAGAATTATTATAGCAGGGTAATCAGAAATATCAAATATTTCCCAATAAAATCTGCTAACCTTTGATAAATCTTCTCATTTTAGGATAATTACACTTTTGGTCCCTCATGTTTGGCCCGATTTCACTTTTGGTCCCCCTTGTTCCAAAGTGAACAAAGTTCACCTCCAAGTTTCGATTTTAAACACTTTTGGTCCCCGCCGTTACATATCCGTTAGCAAATAACGGAAAACACTATTTTGGGGTGAAAAGTGAAACTTTCAAATCTTTTGGTGCTGAAAATAATTATAAATTTAGAATAGACTACTTATAATTTTTAATAATAATAAAAAAACAAAAATCAACGAAACAAATTATTTTTTAATATACTTAATATTATTATAATTATACTACTCATAATTAAAATTTTAATAACAAAAAAAAATTAACTAAATAAATTATTTTAATCATACTTAATATTATTTTTTAATTATACTACATATGATAAAAAAATTAATAACCAAAAAATAAATTAAGTAAATAAATTATTTTTAATTATACTTAATATTATTATAATTGTACTACTCATAATAATTTTTTTAATAATAAAAAGGAAATTAACTCAACAAGTCATGTATAATTATACTTAATATTATTATAATTATACTACTTATAATTAATTTTTTAATAATAAAAAAATTAACTAAATAAATTATTGTGCGTGATACAAAATTTTAGTTTTCATTATACTACTTATGATTATTTTTTAATAATAAAAAAAGAAATGAACAACATATTTCATTATACTTAATATTATTAAAAATTTAATTATAAATAGTCTATTTTAAATTTCTAATTATTTTTCAGCCCCAAAAAAATTTAAAATTTCAATTTTCGCCTCAAAATAGTGTTTTCCATTACTTTCTAACGGACATGTAACGGCGGGGACTAAAAGTGTTCAAAATTGAAACTTGGAGGTGAACTTTGTTCACTTTGAAACAAGGGGGACCAAAAATGAAATCGAGCCAAACATGAGGGACCAACAGTGTAATTCTCCCTCTCATTTTTGGTAAATCTGTTAACTTTCAGCAGCCAAAAAATGAAGAAATCAAATTTAAAAATACAATATACCCGGGAAATTAATATTTTAGTTATAAATAATATTAAAATATTCTTGAGAGATATTCATATCTTTTATTGTTCTATGGTTTATATTACATAGGGTTAACTGAAAAAAAAATCCCCTAACACTTTGAACATTTTTGCGCTTTACCCCTGAACGAAAAAAGTTGCACGAGCATACCTAAACTTGCTAAATTGTTGCACCGACGAATAAAAAGTCCATTTATAGCAAAATTTATGCCTGAATTGCACATGTGCAACTCACACGTGAAAATAAGGGAGCAAATTCGTCAATTCACAATAATTTTAGCAAAAAGGAAAAAGAAAAAAAAGTGGCCACCCATCATCTTCTTCCTCTCTCCTCTTGCTGCCGACCACGGGAGGGGAGATTTTTGACACCACCACCACATCTGCTCCGCCACCGCACCACCACCTTGGAAAAACAACCCTACCCAAGACATAAACAACTCTGACTTGCTTCGTTAATTAAATTTCCACGCAGTTTCATGAATTTCTTCAGATTACAATGGAAAAAACATTGATTTATATTAGTAATTAATCCCACAAAAAAATTATCAACATAAATGGTAACAACAATAGATGATTAAATCTAAAGATTTTTCCAAAATCTTATCAAGCCCTTCAAATCCCACTCAACAACAGGTCAGTTTTCTTCTCTTTTTTTTTTTTTTTTTCCTGGGCCCTCCCTTCCGACAACCACCGTCTCTCTCTATTCCTCACCGGTGGACAACCTCCGCTGCCGCCGCATCCCGCCGCCTTCTCAATCGCACGGCCTGAAAACTCGGTTTTGTCAGCTGTGGTGAGTTTGGTGAGAACGGTGAGGGTGAGCCCATGCAGATGGGCGACGGAGAAGAGGATGAAAAATAGCAAATACTTGTTATAATTACTTCATCAATTCTTCTCAGAACATGTTTTTCAAGCGAGTCGATGAAATTTTGAAATTTCCACTATTCATCGGCAAAAGGAAGGGAGGAATTAAAAGACTGGTGGCGGTCACTTTTTTCTTTTTTTTTTTTTTTCTAAAAATATTGTGAATTGACAAAATTGCCATGTGTTTTCACGTATGAGTTGCTCGTGTGCAATTCAGGCAGCAATTTGTCTATAAATGACTTTTTATTCGTCAGTGCAACAATTTGATAGTTCAGGTATGCTCGTGCAATTGTTTTCCGTTTAGGGGGTAAATTGCAAAAACGTCCAAAAACCTCGTTTAATTTAATTGGGAACACGGGGTAGGCTCCTTGCACGCGAGTAGATGATCTAACCATGCAAAGAGAGAGATTGGCCGCCCAATCTACAAAACCAAAGTATGTGAACTAAGCCGGGGGTTGATCCGGTGGAAACCCCTCCGACGCTCAAGTCAGATATTAGCACAAGAAATATAGTAGGGAGCCTGAGATCCATAGTACTCGTGGGATTTTATCAGAACGTACCTTTTTTCTCAGGTTGAGGTGTTATTTATACTTAATTAATAGAAGACTCCTAATTAGAGCAGTAATCTAGTTTCTCTATGATTAGGACTCTAATTAGATCTTTAATCAATATGAGCATAAATTGTGGGTTTATTGGGGCCCAAATAGGACAATGGGCTTTGTTTCTTCATCTGACGGGCCTTGGGCCCTAGTATTCCGGCCCATATTTTCTATAATCTAAATGGCCCAATGTGGCCCATTTAGGTGTATCATTAAGACCCTCACTCTCAGACGGGTTGGGACACCCGAGTTGCTTCGAGAGTATTGAACGCGATTTGCAGTCGGAATCGTACGAAGAGGTATAAGTTGGCGGTTGTCGTAAAAGACCCTTCATTTTCCTTTGTGCAGGTTGTGGAAAATCCTCTCTCTTGAAGGAAGTGCATATCTACACAAATATGGGTAAGTATTATATCCTCACTTGACTTGTTATTTTCAAAGTGCATTTTTTTTTCCTCTCTCTAGAATTCTTCCCCTCCCAAATTTTCTTGAGTGTTCATTGAGAGATCGAAAAAAATCCTGATAAAAATTCGCGGGAGTGGGAGTGGTGGACCCTCGTCGGTGAGCAACGGCGGTGGAGACTCCGTCGGGCGTGTGGTGTTGGGGGGTGCACCGCCAGCGAGAGTGGGGGAGGCGCTGGCGGCGCCATTTTCGGTAGTGTCGGGATGGTCCCTCCCCGGAGAGAGGAGGCGTCGATGGGGGTGACGTTGGTGAAGTGCTTGGAGCGGGGCGCGGTGTTAGCACCGGCGCGTGGGGTCGGTCGATTGTCTTAGGGGCGGCGCTGTGCGGGGGGGGCAGGGGAGGGGGGGGGGGCGCACTGAGGAGCGACGCACCGCTGTCTACGCGCTGCGCTGGTGATGGGGGCGGCGCTAGTGGAGGGTCAGAGCGCAGCGCTGATTTGGGGGGCGGTGCTCGGGGTGATCTGACGCGCGACGGAAGTGGGGTGGGGCATGGCACTGAGGGGCATGGCACTGAGAGGCGCGACGCCGAGGGTGGTGTGACGCGCAACGGAAGTGGGGTGGGACGCGGCGCTGAGGGGCGCGACGCCGAGGGCGGTGTGACGCGCAGTGAAAGTGGGGTGGGGCGCGGCGCCAAGGGTGGTCTGACACATGGTGGAAGTGGGGTGGGGCGCGGCGCTAGTGGTCGCGACGCTGAGGGGCGGCGCTCGAAGCGTTGCGGATCTGTCGGGTGGGGCGGGCGGCATTCTTGGGAGGGGGTCGGGTTTGAGTTTTGGTGGTTTTAGTGTCTTGGTGCTCATCGTGTTAGTGTAGTGTCGCTACCTAGTTCGTCGAACGGGTATAGCAAAACCGATGGGGTTGAGAGTGGGCTAAGAGTGAAAGTGAGAGTGATGACGCGGACCCAATTGAGGGTGGGGGTGACGGAGCTGGGGAGGGTGATGTCGGGACGGTTGATGGAGCGGGGTACAACTTTATGGAGGACATTGATGGAGCGGGGTACCCAATTTTCTAGTGTGGAAAGAAGTCTTCAGGAGCAGGTTGAGGCTCTGACTTCGGCGCTGGCTACCCGAGTTAGCTTGTCGGATTTTGAGGCCGTGAGAGGGGATCTGGAGGCTGAGAGGTTGAAGAATGCGAGAATCCAATCTCGTTATGATGAGTTGGTGGATATGTATGCTGCGGAGGACTAGTGGTGAGAATTTTTTGACCTCCGAGCAGGGGGTGGCTCACACGAACTCCATTGAAAGTGCTGCAGTGGCGAAGTTCCAAGCTAGCTATGAGTTCGTAGATATTGTAGAGGAGAAAGATGTTACGCTCTATACTTCCTTGGTTCGTCAGTGTCGAGCTTACTTGCGAGGCACCAAGAGGGTGGACGAGGGCATTATCCGCGGTATGGAGTCTTATATATTGGACCTGGATGAGAAGATGGGTGATACTGCCGATTTGGATGAGGATCAGGTTGGGGACACGCTAGGAGGTGGTGCCTGTATGACTAACGAGGCGATTGGGAGTTCCGACGCTCTATTCTCTTAGGAGACGACGTCCTACATTAAGTGTATGTTTTTTTTTTTTGTTGAAATTTGTTGGGTGTGTTTGCATCTTCTGATGTATGCTTTTTTTCTTCCATGCTGTAACATTATCCTTTGTTAGTATATTTTCCTCTCGAGGTTTTATTTGTGAGGGTGGACCTGCACTCAAATCTTAGTCTCTTTGTGAGCTAACTCACTTATGAGGCTAGCCACCAGTAGTTGGAGATTTGATTTGTAAGGGTTGACCTGTCCTTAGAGTTTAGTCTTTTGTGATCTAACTGACTTATGAGGCTACGCACCCGTAGTTGGATATGGTTGACCCATTGAGTATTCTATTCTGCTGAAGTTGAGTTGGCCAGACTCTTGTAGGCTTAGCGAGCAAAATCTAACTCCATGGGTTTTGGCATCTTGACACTGTTTGTGGAGAATGCTTGTAGAAATAGCGGAATGCTTTTATTAATGTCGAAATTGCAAAGTACGTTATTGGGGCCGAAATGACGGAATAGTTGCTTGTAGAGCATGAGAAGCAGAAAAATAAAAACTAAAACTAAAAACTTAGCCGGAGAAGAGTCGTCCCTGATGGGTCCTTCCTATTCTTTATGCGTAGAATTGCGTGAGATTGGCTACGTTCCTTGTCCTTGGAACTTGGCGGCCATCTGGGTGCTGCAGTCGATAAGCTCCTATGTTGACTATTTCGACGACTATGTAGGGGCCTTCCCACTTAGGGTCCAGCTTGCCTATGGGTCGTGAAGCCTCCGTTTTTTGTAGTACCAGATCTGCTACTTGGAATGATATGTGCTTGACCTTGGCGTTATACTCTTTCCCCTTGCGTGCCTTGTACATTTCCTTGCGGGTGGATGCCGCTTCCTGCACTTCTTCAATCCAATCAAGGCGGGAACGACCACCGCTTCCTGCACTTCAAATTCCTTCATGAATCTCACGGAGGACATAATCGGCCTTGGTCGGAGGCAGACACTTTCAAGTACGGTAGCAAGAAGCCGTGTTTGTATAATTGGCCATCCATGTATATAAAGCGTGAGGCCCCTGTTCTCAATTTTTGGGCCTCATTCGGCTCGTGGGGGAGGGTTCCAGATTCTAAGTATTGCGTTATAGGGTCAATCCAACTGGGTTCTTCCTCATTGCACTGTACTCGGCCTTCAACTTCGCCTGTCTCTGGTTTAGGCGAGGCTAGGAGGGTGACCCTCCTACTGCCGATTTGGCGAGCTTGTCGGCTAGCACATTGCTAGTTCGAGGTACCTGTTTAACCTCGTAGTTTTCTACCTTCGATAGGAGCATAATGGTGCGGGCAGATATTTAGACATGTTTTCCTCCTTGGCCTCGTAGGTACCTAGTATCTGATTTACCACCAGTTGGGAGTCACTGTAGATGAGCAATTCTTGCGCCCCTGCTGACGTAGCTAGCTTGATTCCTGCTATAAGGGCTTCGTACTCAGCCTCGTTGTTCGAGACTGGAAACTCGAATCTCAGGGCGTACTCGAGTTCGTCACCTTGAGGTGTAATTATGACTACCCCGGCTCCCCTGCCCGAACTAGTGGCCGACCCATCTACATTGATAGTCCATGTGGGGAGTGCGCTTCCGGAGTCGTAGCCCGACATTTCCACTAGGAAGTCCACTAGAACCTGGGCTTTGATGACGGGTCGGCTACGGAACTAGACTCCATACTCACTCAGCTCGACTGGACTCTATACTCACTCAGTTCAATTGGTTGTATCTCCCGGGATTAGCTCTACTGCCTTCAATTCTTCAACGGCGGCTGGTTTTGCTCCGTCATCGGGCATGCTTATTAGGATATCCGACTCTTTGCTGCGGATTGCGTTTACCGATTTACGTTTGGAGCCTTTGGGAGCGGCGTCTCCCCTTACTGATGTCTTGCTACTTTCGGTCGGTTTCTTCAAGGATTTTGCGTATCACTCTCGCGCTTCACGCTGATCGCCTCTAATTTCGCCGATCCCTGATGCGGTAGGGAACTTAATCTTCATGTGATAGGTTGATGGAATGGCTTTGAACATGTTTATACACGGTCTCCCTAGAATAGTGTTAAAAGGAGACGGGGCTTTTACTATCAAGAAATTCACATTTTGGTGGTTCGCCGTGGGCTAGATTCGAGTGACACTGGCAAAGGGATTTGTCCGAGAGCTGAAACTATTTCACCCCCAAAACCCGTTAAGGGTGTTATGACGGGCGACAATTGAGCGTTATCGATTCCTAACTGGGTGAAGGCATGGTAGTAGATGATGTCGGCTGAGCTCCCTTCATCTACCAAGATTTTCTTGACCAAGAAGTTGGAAACAGACGCCGTAATGACTAAGGTTTCATTGTGGTCATCTCAAGGCTCCGGAAGGTCCCTCTGGCCGAAAGTGATGTCTTGCTCCTTCTGTTTCACTGTGCAAATTTGTGCGGAGGCGATGTCTGGGATGGGAGTCCCCCTAGCAGCTCGGGCAAGCGCACGACGCGCCCTGTGGGTGTTCCCGCTAGATGGCCCGCCGTGGATCAGGGCAATGACGCCATGCATTGGTAAGATGTCCTTGCTGTCTCCGTCTTTCTTATGTCTTTCGCGAGGGTGATGGTCCTCTCTCTGCTTATTATTCTTTGAGTTGTCTCCTCTGTTCTGCCTTTGTGTTCTGTCTATGAACTCTCTTAGATGTTCTTGCTTAATTAATTTCTCGATGGCCATCTGGAGTTGGAAACATTCCTATGTGGTGTGCCCCTTGTTCTTGTGGAAACTACAGTATTTCTCAGATTTCAGTCTTCTTGGGTTGTGGTTCATGGGGCGTGGGGGTTCCACAAATCCTTTTTCCTCCACTACTAGAAGTACTTCGCTCAGGCGGGTGTTTAAAGGGATGAATCGGGTGTAGTTTGCCCCTGTGGTTGTATTTTTATCCTCCCTTCTTTTGACTTCGAGCCGATCATCTTCCCTCTTTATTTTGCGGGTATTCAACCTAGATGTTTCTTCGATGCGGATATACTTTTTGGCGCGTTGTAATAATTCTTCCAGATTGGTGGGGGGTCTACCAACTATCGATTCTTTGAACCTTGAATGTCTTAGGTTCTGCTGGATGATGCACGTCCCTATCTCGTGGCCGATGCTTGGAACTACATGGACTGCTTGTACGAACCGCTAAACATAGCGACGCAACGACTCTCCTTTTTTTGGACGACTGAGAATAAATGTGTGGTGGTCTTCGCGTACTTCTTATTGATGGCGAACTGGTTGAGTAAGCGATCTGTGATTTGTCCGAAAAAGTCGATCGGCCTCACCGGCAGTTGATTGAACCATTTCATGGGGCTGCCAGTTAAGGTAGTGCGGAATACTTTGCAGTAGGTTGCGTCCGTCATGGGATAGAGGTCTGCCATGGCGTAAAACTTTTCTATGTGTTCACCAAGATCGCTGGTTCCGTCGAATTGCGGCAAACTCGATATTTTGATTCCCCTCGGTAACGTCCTTGCTGAAATTGCTGAGGAGAATGGGCAGGGTCGAGCTAAGACCAACCCTGCCGGGTGAGGTAGTGCGGCCCGATCTTTATGTCCATGATGTCTACCCCCTCTTCCGTGATGGGAAGCACGACTATCCGATGCGTCGTGCTGCCCCTCTTTGTGTCGGAGGTGGTTCAGGGGACGGGGAATCCGATCAAGAGACCTCTCGCTTTGTTGGTTTTGTAGTATGGGGTCTCCGTCTCGCCCATGGCTTCTTTGATTCCTGTGGTTGTTGGTGGAGTGGGAATCTTGATTTCCACGGGTGTGACTCCTCTCTTGGGGGGAATAGGTGGGTAAACCCCGCCTTCAGGAGTGATGTAACGGGCTACGGCTTCAGCTGCTGCTCAGGTGGATGTCTCCTAGATCATTAACATGAGGGTCTCCTCCGTCATCTGGATGGTGCGGTGAAGGGTCGACCCGTTGTTATCCTGTGGGCCTGGAGGGGCAGCTATGTTGTTCCCGGGTGGAGGGGGTGCACCGTTGTTATCTGGTGGAGGTAGGGTACCGAGATTCTCTCGCGGCAGAGGGGGTGCACCGGTGATATCCCGTGGAGGGAGGGCACCAGTGTTTTCTCGCGGAGGGAGTGCGCCGGTGTTATCCCGTGGAGGGAGGGCACCGGTGTTCTCCAGTGGAGGGAGGGCACCGGTGTTCTCTACGTCGCGGTGACCTAGTTGGCATTCCCACAAACGACGCCAAAATGATGATGTATAGATCACCTCGTTTAATTCAATTTGGAACACGGGGTAGGCTCCTTGCACGCGAGTAGATGATTCAACCACGCAAAGAGAGAGCTTGGCCGCCCAATCTACAAAACCAAAGTACGTGAACAAAGCAGGGGGTTGATCCGGCGGAAACCCCTCCGACGCTCAAGTCAGATACTAGCACAAGAAATATAGTAGGGAGCCCGAGATCTATAGTACTCGAGTACATTTTTCCTCAGGTTGAGGTGTTATTTATACTTAATTAATAGAAGACTCCAAATTAGAGCAGTAATTAGTTTCTCTTTGATTAGGACTCTAATTAGGTCTTTAATTAATACAAGTATAAATGGTGGGCTTATTGGGGCTCAAATAGGAGAATGGGCTTGGTTTCTTTATCTAACGGGCCTTGGGCCCTAGTATTTCGGCACACATGGTCTATAATCTAAATGGCTTAATGTGGCCCATATAGGTGTATTAAAAAGAAATTAAAAAAATATATATATATGACATTTAATATTATTTTCATAATTTATTAATTCAAGAATTTAAATTTGGAATCATATATTTTTTTTGGGATTCATATTTTACAGTTCCCATACTAAAGTGTTTTTTCGTATTGTTTGCCATCTTAATGAAGTATAGATTATTCGATTATTTTTATTTTTTATTTCATATTTTTGGCAATAAAAAATAAAATTTTATACATGATTTTTTTTTTAATTCTTAAATCAAAGAATTGAAATTCAAGGTTTTATGAATTTAAACTTTTTTTGAAAATTTAGTATATTACATTTTGAGAAACTTTCATATATTTATTATACATTCTTTTGCCACTTTCATGAAACGATAGAGCCTTCTTTTTTATTTGGGGCTCTTTGACATAACCCCTCATTATTTATTTTAATGGGGATAGGCCCAAAATATTTTAGACCATTTGAGAAAAGCCCATATTCCAATTTCAGCCATTATGTTTTCCAGCTTTACCCCCGCCCGCCACTTGATCACTGGGTCACAGGCTCCGCGATTTTTTTTTTCCGTTTTTTTAATCGACTATGAAGCATAGTCGATTAGTCTTAAATCGACTGTGCTTCATAGTCGATTAAGGAAATTCTTTATTTTTTAATTTTTTTTTGTTCTTTAATTTATTTTTTTATATCAGGTTTATTAATTGACTATGATGAAGCATAGTCGATCAAAAGTCTGCTACTAAAAATAACAAATTAAAACTTCAAAAAAAATGCAAAACAACTATATTTTACAAACAAACAAAAATATAAGAACATTATAATTGATTTATACAATTGGAATCAATAAACAAAAAAATCAATAAAAAAAGAAGATTGGAGTCAATCAACCTTAATCGATACCAACGCATAGTCGATTAAGAATCTGCTACTAAAAATAACAAATCACAACTGCGAAAAAATGCAAAATCACCTATATATTACAAAAACAAAAAATATACAAACATTATAATTGATTTATACAATTGGAATCAATATTCAAAAAATCCAAAAAAACTAAAAAAAAATATATTGGAGTCGATCAACCTTAATTAATCGACTACCAGAACATAGTCGAGCGCGAAATTCTCTACACGCGCCGTTATCCGCCAAATCCAACAAAAAATCCTAAATCTGCCTCCTCATCGTCACCACACCGCTGCCACAATACACTATTCAACCAATCCCTAAGTCAATTGAATAAATTCAAAATCAAGTACGATTCAGATCCATAGTATATATAGTTTTATATCACTTTGTTTTGTTAACAAGAAATTTAATTAAAAAAATGAATAATAATATTAATTAATAAAATAATAATAATAATAAAAAAAAGACTTTCTCCCAAATCCCAATAATCGTCCGTCACTACCACCGGTCACCTAGTACACACTCCCCACCTGGGCCGATTACATACACTGTAAAAACACACACACACAGTTAACTTTCGATTAACGGTCAAATCTTCGAGACCTGCCTCACCAGAAGCAATCTCCGACGAAGGTAATTGCCAAGAGAAGAGAGAAGACGAGAAGAGGGAAGACGAGAAAAGAAGAAGAGAGAACGGCAAAAGAGAGAAGACGAGAAGACGAGAAAAAAAAAAAGAGAGAACGGCAATAGGTTAGGGGTAATAAGGGTGGTTTGGGAATTATTAAATAATATTTGGGTAGGATATTAGGTAAGAGGGTTTTCTCTAATTATTTTGGGGGGTTTTTCTTAACTCATTTACCTAGATGAGGGGGTCTTGCTAATTATCCATTTTTATTTATATTTATATGTTGTTCTTTCCTTTTCAGATTAAATTGTACACATTGAGAAGGTAAATCTGCCCAAACATTATAAAAAACTATGGTCAATATGTCACATCATGACTGAGTAACCGAATAGCTAATGCTTGCAAACGCCCAGCATCGATTTCTCGCATTTAATAGTTCAAGAGGGTGATTGCGACAGTCATACTACAGGGGTGCAAAATATATTTAACACATAAATAATTATATAAAAACTTCTATTTATGAGCAAGTTGAGAACTCCAATATGTCTCTTGAACACCAATTCTGCAACAACTAAAGACAATACATGCTCAAAAGAAACCACCTAATCAAACAAACCGAATCCCAAGTCATCATTTCTCTCCTCAATGTTCGTCTTCTCACAAAACTTAGCAAAGAGACTCGGCCAATACGATTCTATATTCAAATTCGCCGCCTTTAGCAGTGTCTATTTTCTCTGCAGTGACATCCATACCATCATCACGAAGAACCAAAGCAGCATAAGTGCAAGCCACGAAATTGAGATTTAGGGTTTCGGCTATCGGCTGCTGTGACAAGGATGGGCTGATCTTGAGGCCATTAGTTAGAGCAGAAGTTGATGTAAGAGATGCCTTCAGTATGCTTAAACCCTGCATGCACAAAAAATATTAGTATATTTCTCCTACAAATAAACATAGTAATTAAATAAAGACGACGCATAAAAGGTAATTACCTCTTGTAATCCAATGTACACCTCAACTTTTTCGATATCAGATAAAGAGACTTTAAGCTCGTTTAGGACCGAAATGGTTGATGACATACTTGAAGGAGTGACAGTCAAATCATCACTCACCATATACATTTTTGGACCTTTAACATAATTTCCTTCTGCGTACCTAATAACAGGATCTGCAGCAGCACTCGAATAACTCAGCCAATCTTTGTACTGGCTATATTCACGACAGTAGTAAAGAACAACTTGTTCACTTAGAGGAAGAATCTGTTTCTTCGACATATAACCCTAAGGCAGCTTAGGGTTCATTAGCTTCTGTTTTATATCTGGAGATGCCAAATACTTTTCATTGATAAGGTCCGCTATACTCGCGTACAAATGATCCATACTCGTAAGACAAGTGTTACCATCCAAAAGGCACTCGACTCCTCCAAGAGGGATTGTTAGCAAACTAACAAGAAAATCTACGAAATCTTCACCGGCTTGTGCAAACAATAACTTATTAGTAGATTTCTGTACCATCACATTCAAGAGCATCTTGTTAGGTTCAGAAGTTGATCCTTTCTCCTCCTCGCGAATCAATATTAATCCTCGTTACGATCTTGATGATGTGCCAGAATTGGGTTCTAGTTTATTGACAATGACATCTGATAATGGAGTCGAGGACAATAACGAGGCCTTGAGCAAATCCATCATCTAATGCATACAAGACATATATATATATATATATATATATATATATATATATATATATATATATATATATATATATATATATATATATATATATATATATATATATATATATATATATATATATATATATATATATATATATATATATATATATATATATAACAATACTATTTAATTAAAATAACAATGAAGAAACTTATAACCTCACTGAACCCAAAAGTCACATTCCTCAACTCGGCGCCATCCGTATCTGTAATGCCAATATTTCTGAGAGTTTGCACAATGGGTACTGCTGCCACATTCGGCACCATTCGCAAATCGTCGGAGATTAAGAAAGAAACTTTGTTCATGGTAAAAACTCCACAACCCCCACCACCACCACCATTGTCAACTTGAGACTTATTTATAATGATAACTTCCCTATTCATCATACTCCCACAACGGCATCTACCAGTATCACAGTGTATGCTTATATTTAATGACCTAGAATAAACACAATGCCAATTTCCACAAGTAAAGTACTTTGTGGACTTCGAATCGCTGATATCGAGTTTCAACTTACAAAGTTCAGCGTCGAATGAACTTATTGGATTGAGAAGCGTCTGCTTATCAACCTCTATCGAGAAAGAAATGGACACTGTCTAGATTTGCTAAGCCGTCGTACAAAGTGGTTAAGCTTCCGATATTGATAGGTGAATCTTGATCTTCTCGATAATGCTTCTTCAGAACCCTCACAATCTTCCCCAATGGCAATGTTAGAAAGCTTAATAAAACGTCGGCGAAATCGCTGTCAACTTCTGCAAATAGTACTTTGGTTTTCTGTTTGTTTATCATTACTTTCAAACTGAACTTAGCTTCATTATCATCTGACATTATTTTGCCGCTTGGCTAACTAAATAGAATTAAATCACACAAAGACTATTGATTTCAAGATTTTCTGGCTAACGTTTTATAAGGCTGATTCAAGAACTCCAGGGGTCTAAGTAGGAGGTGGACCTTCCACACTTCCCCAAAAATGGGTTAGTGTTAAATACTTTTATATATTAATTATGGGTATTAATTTCTTTCTAACTTCCCACTTTATTTTAGTGGGATAATTTGACAAAACTCCCTCATTCCACAAGTGTCATTACAATGAGTCCAATTTTATTTTATATTTTTAAGATAAATCCAAAATAGTTTTTATTAATTAAAAAAATTAATTATCACCATTATACCCCTAATTAATAAATAACGTATATTTAATAATGAAATTAAAAGATTTACAATATATTTTTCATTAAAGAGGTCCTAATAATTAGGGAATTAGTTACCTATTTTAATGACAACATTATCTCTATCCAATTCATTCCTCCGTTCTCTCTCTCTCTCTCTCTCTCTCTATATATATATATATATATATATATATATATATATATATATATATATATATATATATATATATATATTCAATCCTGGGTGCATATAATGTCTGCTTATGGATTTAGATCTCCGAACCTCGAACCAGGACCCCTTATGGTCTATGTTCTCTCTATAGGGGTTATATGTCAAACACCCTTCATTGGAATTTTAATTCTTGATAAATCTTTTTTTATAAATAATATTTGAGATAAATCCAATGGGCCTGAAAAACCCTATATGCAGAGTGGTTTTCAATAATTTTTGTACAGATTTTTATATAACTGTATATACAGAGTGATTTTTAAGTCGACATAGTTGTTATACATAGTGGTTTTCAAGTTTACATAGTTGTTATACATAGTGGTTTTCATGTTATATAATTGTTATACATAGTGGTTTTCATGTTTATATAGCTGTTTATACAGAGTGGTTTTCATGTTTATATAGAGTGGTTTTTATTTAAAAAAGCTGGAAATAAAAAAAAAACATTTTCAAAAAAATTCGAAATTAAGAAAAAAGAAAAACCATGAAATAATGAAAATAAAAATAAAATCTGTTTTTTAAATTAAAATGAAAAACATGACAAATATAAATAAGAAAAAAAGAATTTAAAATAAAAAACCGAAAAAAAATAATAATAATTACAAAATTTTCTTTTAAATCGAAATAAAGAAAACCATTAAACAAAATAAAAAAGAAATGGAAAAAAAACTGAATTGGCGTAATGAGGGGAATAATTTTTGGAGAAGATTTGGGTGTAGATTATGTGTATAATTTTTTTTAATTAAATAATTATAGTAATTAATAATTAGTGAGGGCATATAGGGTTTTTCAGGCCCATTGAATTTATCTCGTCTCAAATATTATTTATAAAAAAAGATTTATCAAGAATTAAAATCCCAATGAAGGGTGTTTGGCATATAACCCCTATTTTAATTAACTTCCTCACTGAACTATTGTAACTTCTTGTATGTGATTTTATCCTATATTAATCCCTCCTCACTTTCTCCATCTACGTTTGTTTGCATTCTCTTTTATATTGCTTTTTTCCACAATCATCAACAAAGAGCAATAAGGAACACAAATTGATCTAATAATAATATTACCTTATACAAAATTACCCCCAAACCTTTAAATAAACTCAATTCATGATTTTAAATTAAATCCTAATACTATCCATATTCACCAATTTTAATTCATAATTCAATTTTAACCTCGAATTATTTTAGCAATTATTAAAGAATATTTGATGTACAAATATTAGATAATTTTTTATTTTTTGTATTAATTAAAATTTTAAAATAAAACTCTATTACTAATTTTACATTATACAATTTTTTTTTAAATAGTTGTTTTAATTATAAATTTATGTATTTTTAAATTTGTGATTATTTAAAAAATGTATCAAAAATAATTAAATATATATTGTAACATTAATAAATTTGATTTGTTACATTATTGTTTTGCGAAATTTCAATAATATTGCAATTATTTCAAACAAACAAAATGCAAAATAATGATGTGAGAATAATAAATAAATATTTTGAAGTAATGAACATTAATATTATTAATATTTAATAAACAATTGTTAATGAAGACCGAACTTGGAAGATTTTGTGGGGATGGTTTTTGGAAGGGGGCAGATATATGCAAGCCTATTTTTTTATGGTTGTGGCTATATGCAAGATTAATTTCATTTGTGCAAGATCAAATTAAAATTTTCAATGTATAAATATTATAATACCCTTACTTATTAAAAAATAGAAAATTCCAAATGTGCAAGACCAAAAATTCAAAAACACAAAAAACCCTATCACAAGACCACAAGACCAACTCTCATTTTCTCCATCTTCCAAAACCCATAAGACATTTCTCCTTTCTCCTTCATAAACCCAAAAATAACATTCAAAATCATCAAAACTCAACAAATCTTACAAAGATGGCAAGTATGGAGTCAGAAGACATCAAAATAGAAGATTCTACGGTGGAAGAACCCAAGAAAGTATGCATTTATGAGTTTTTTAGCTTGAATATCGTTTTTCCAAAAAACAATCCCACGCAAACGAATTCGACATGTGCAGGTCGAATTTTATAGGTAAAAATCGACATTTAGATGTCGATTTTGAGGTATAAAATTCGACATTTGGCAATGTCGAATATGTGCTATAAATTCGACATGTCAATGTCGATTTTTACCTATGAAATTCGACGCTTAAGTGTCGATTTGTAGCATAGTTTTTCGACACCTTGGTGTCGATTTTTACCGGTTTCAAATTTAATTTGTTTGTCCTCTTTTTTTGGGCAGATTTAGGTCACTCACGATTGTGAGCGGTGGGGCTGGCGGCGGCGGCGATCGGCGGTGGAGGTTGGGCGGCAGAGAAGGTGGGCGTAGGTAGGGTTTCAGGAGGGGGGGCTGTTTGTTTTTTTAATTCACGCTTCTATGTTTTCTTTTTTTGTTTTTTTTTCCTCATTATTTGTATTTGGTCTTGCATGAGAAAAAAAAGCCAATTTAATTTATGGGTATATTTGTCATTTCATCTTAATAAAATAGAATCTTTTGGAATATTTCTTTAATTTGGTCTGGCACAAGTGGAATGAGTATTGCATATAGCCGCAACCTTTTTTTATTTGGTCAAACCCACATAAAGGGGTTTGTTAATTCAAGCCCGTAAATTAATCTAATTTTATTATATCAAGATCAAAGAGGACAAATATACCCTTATCCACAAATAATACCCAAACACAAATAAATCATACTTTTAATTTGTTCAAAACCAAAAAATCAAAAAAAAAAAAAAAACAAAACAAAAATAACAAAACAAAAAAAATATCACGACTGCCGTCTCTAGACCGTCGCGATGCCGACCAGCGAGACTTCCACCGCGCCGACGATGACCAACGACTCATCCACCGCACCACCACCACTGCACCACCACCAACAAGTAAGTCCTTTTTACTAAACTTTTGTTTGTAAATTCGAAAACATTAATCGAGCATCGATTCTTGTACTACACATAAATACAAAAACCCTCTTACTGCTATATTTTTTCCAAAATATGACGAAAATACCCATGCTAAACCTATAAATATAAGGGATTGTTTGAGCCATTTCCCACTATATTTTTTAACATTTTCGGTCAATTTTACTTCGGAAATTTTGATGTTTTTATTTTTTTTCTTCAAAACATTTAACTACTTAGTTTTTTTTTCCTGAATAAAACCTTTAATTTTTGTCATTTTGAATTTCTTCATTTTTTTTCTTAAAATGTCTTCCGGTAGTTCAAATTCTCAACAATCATAGGATTGTAAAGATGTTTGTAATCTTAGGATATTTGAACTACCGGAAGACATTTAAGAAAAAAAATGGAAGAAACTCAAAATGGCAAAAATAAAAGGTTGCATTCATAAATTAAAAAAATCTAAGCAATTAGATGTTTTGGAGAATAAAAAAAATACAAATACCAAAATTTTCCACGTAAAATTTACTAAAAATGGTAAAATGTATAGTGGAAAATGGCTCTATATATATATATATATATATATATATATATATATATATATATATATATATATATATATATATATATATATATATATATATATATGCTTGAGTATGGGTATTTTTGTATATTTTAGAAAAAAATGTAATGTGAGGGGGGTTTTGTATTTATGTGTAGTACAGGGGGTAGATGATACAAAGTTCATAGTACAGTGGTGTTTTTGTATTTAACCCTATTTCTAATTATTTGTGAAACACCAAAAAATTCCCCTTTGTAAAACGGCTTCCAATGATAATTCGAGTGCTCGAAACTCAAATTTCCGTCCATCTTATTGACAAATGAAGAAGCAGTATCGAAAACATAAAAAAAAAAAAAAAAAAAAAAAAACTCGGTTCTATGTTTCTTATGCAATAGACAAGATTTTCGAACATTACAACTCTAAAATAAGTACAGTGGAAATTTGCTAGACACCCCTTATTTTGAACTTATATAGGTGGAAATCCTAGTTGTTAGATGAATATATGCATAGGTCATTTGACAAAAAAAAATTAATATAACTAAAATAAAATAATTAGTATGTAGACATAAATAACCTCAATTAATAAGAAAACAAATCTCATATATCACTCCCTCCCTCTCTCCAATCTCATGTTTCTTGTTGAGTCTAGATTTTACACTCAATTTATACTTTCTTACAAGGATTTTTGTGGACTTTTATTGATATAATGGTGCTTAATGATTGGTTTATTGTATTTTAGGTACAATTTGAAGATTCGGGAGTTTCAAGAATGAAACGAGCAAAAAAATGGTCAAAAGCGGGAAAAAACGGAAGAAAACAATTGGAAGCTGAAAATTGGCCTGGCACGGCCGTGTGAAAAATAGGTTATTTCTGGCACAGACGTGCCAACTGCAAAATTTAGGCAGAAAGCTTCGAGATTTGAGATGTCCGTGTGAGATTTTGTAATGATTTTCACACGGCCGTGTGAAAACACGCGGAAGAGCAATTTTGGAATTTTAATCACACAAACAAACCCGGATCTTCTACCAAGTCGAAGTATCAATTTAAGGGCAAAGGCACACACGAATTAGTCACTCTTTTACATAATCATAGAGCAAGAAGAGCGAGAGAATGGAGAATCGAGAACGAAGACCTGACGAATCTTCCTCATTGTCATTCCTTTATTTCTCTTTTAGAAATCTATGTATTTATTATTTTTATGATGTTTTCTCTTAAGAACATGAGTAGCTAAACTTTTAATCTAAAATTTTATTGGAACCCTATGTGGTGATTTGAACATATTTTTCTAATATTATGCAAGTTCAATTCCATTATTATTTCTTCTATCTGATCTTATTTAGTGCATGAATCTAGCTAATTTATGTTGCTATGTGTTATTGTTAGAATTTAGGGCTAATAGCATTTCGCCACCTGGACTTAACCCGTTTTTTGCGCTTTGCCACCTTAACTAAAAAAAGTTGCACGGTGGCACCCAAACATGCATTTTTTACGCACATAACCACCTGGAGGGAATATTCTGGCGAATCTTCCCACTTTCCGACGCACGCACGCTGCACATGCGAAAGTACATGGGCTTTTTTGTCTTTTCCTTTGCATGTACTTTCAAAGACCTAATTTCGCCCAATTTTCCCTCCATCTCATACCTACATCTCTGATTTTCTTCCCTTTCTCGTACTTCTTCAGTAGCGAGAATCCACAAATCCCAAGAGCTTCTTTGATTCAATGATCGTTTCATCACCATTTTTTTTATCAGAAAGAGAACAGAGGAGAGATAGAGTTTTTTCCTCACTCCTTTTCGACTTCTGAGCTGTGTCTTGTGCAAGAGGAAAATAAAATAATCAAATCCCATTTTTTCTTTGATTTTTTTATGATGTACCTCTCTCTCTCTCTAAATCTCTAAAACCTATGTTCTGTAGAGAATTTCATAGTGGCTAATTCACCACGC
This sequence comes from Erythranthe guttata, assembly GCF_056151865.1. NCBI lineage: Eukaryota > Viridiplantae > Streptophyta > Magnoliopsida > Lamiales > Phrymaceae > Erythranthe > Erythranthe guttata. The sequence goes on along the minus strand of NC_142545.1, from coordinate 4,946,158 downwards.
ACGCTGCACATGCGAAAGTACATTGGGTTTTTTTGTCTTTTCTTTGCATATACTTCCAAAGACCTAATTTCGCCCAATTTTTCCTCCATCGCATACCTCCATCTCTGATTTTCTTCCCTATCTCGTACTTCTTCAGTAGCGAGAATCCACAAATCCCAACAGCTTCTCTGATTCGATGATCGTTTCCTCACCAAATTTTTTATCAGAAAGAGAAACAGATGAGAGATAGAGTTTTTTCCTCACTCATTTTCGACTTCTGAGTTATGACTTGTGCAAGAGGAAAATAAAATAATCAAATCCCATGTTTTCTTTGATTTTTTTTATGATGTGCCTCTCTCTCTCTCTCTAAATCTCCAGAACCTATGTTCTGTAGAAAATTTCATAGTGGCTAACTCACATTGTTTTAAGCTATCTCATACTAATTTATAATCTATTCTTTTTTAGATCAAGGATGTAATTTGAATGAGTGGGTTGCACATGTAGAGGCAGGTGTATTGATTACATTCGTTTCATTGCCTCAAGTTGGCAATAATATCAAGCGGATTCGATTAAGGTAATACATTAGCGGCAATCTTGAGAATCCATATTTTGTACTGCCAGAAGCTGTGTTGGATTTGAAATCTGAAAGTTGTGATTTGTTAATGGTGTAGATGTTTAAATTTGGCTAAATTAAAGAGGAGAGGAGGCATGAAGTAAAGAAGATGTATGAGAAAGGAAGGGAAATCAGAGACGGAGGTATGAGATGGAGGAAAAAATGGGCGAAATTAGGTCTTTGGAAGGATATGCAAAAAAAAAGACGAAAAAGCCTATGTACTTTCGCATGTGCAGCATGCGTGCATCGGAAAGTGGGAAGATTCGCCAGAATATTCCCTCCAGGTGGTTATGTGCGTCAAAAATGCATGTTAGGGTGTCACCGTGCAACTTTTTTTAGTTAAGGTGGCAAAGCGCAAAAACGGGCAAAGTTCAGGTGGCGAAATGCTATTAACCCTAGAATTTAATCGACAAATCTAATAATTAGAACAGGGATAGAAGAGACACAGAGTAGTTTTCACCGAATTAGTGTATTAATTGCATGTGTTATCGTAGACATACATATATCACCTTAGGTAGCCTTTTACGAGACTTGACAGTTAATGTTTTATTTGCAATTGGTTTGCATAGACATATAGAGAACCGTTTATGAATAATAGACTTATAATACACGCGACAACGGGTTATGTGTAATTTAGTGTCTCGGGTTAATAATGACGAATCGTAACTCACATGATAGAGGTTTAATTGGCTGATGAATTATCGCATAGGGGGAAGATAAAATTATAGGTCCGTTTTTATTGATATTTTATCGTATTTATTTGCTTTCATAGTTAGTATAAATATTTAGTTGATAAAACTTGATAACCTTGCGTAGGCTGGATAAAAATCATAATTGCTAGAATTCCGTACTTTTTTTTTTTTGGCCAAAATACTTTATTATTCCATTAAAACCGAAAATGGGGCCTCATTAAAACCTTGTGGGCCTACACAAGAAAAAAGAGTACCCCTACAATGGTAATAAAAAACAGGAGATAACCTATCTAGGTTATTACAAAAACGACCCCAAAACGGGCTAAATATGTTGTGACCCAAGAGACGCTGCTGCTCTTCATCCATTTTCGATAATTGCATATATGTCCCCCATTGGGGGTAAAAATGGCAATACATAAACTTTGCCCGTCGCCTTTTTAATAATAACTGGTCTGCCCCCCAATGCGGGTAAGTTTGTAGATACCAAAACTTTGCTATCCTATCACTGGACCTTCTCTTCATTATTTACGGAAATTAGCTATTCCCAACTTGTCACTAATATAAGCAGCTCTTACCTCATTAGGTAGGTTACTCTCTACAAAGTATTCTTTGTGAGTTTCATGAGTGTAAGCCCAATGTGCTAACCGATCCGCCACCATATTTTTTTGCCGATAAACATGGGTAAGAGTGTGAGAAGACGTCACCTCCTGCATGCAAGCCCTAAATACATAGGTCAACTCCCATGCTATAATTTCGGTGTGTATAGCATTAATAATCAATGAGGAGTCCGTTTCCACCGTAATCATCCCTATTCCCAACGTTTTGCATAAACGAAGGCCTTGCCACACCGCTAGAATTTCCGCAACATTATTAGTCCCATCCCCAAAAAAGATGGAAAAGCCAACAATTATATTTCCGCCCGAGTCTCGAATGATACCACCGCCCGTGCAACGGCCGTCTTTCGAGGATCCGTCTGTGTTGAGTTTATATCCACCTGCAATCGGTACCTCCCCTTTATGCCAGGTTCCTCGTTTAATGGTCGGGTGAAACACTCGGAGACCAGCATAATATGTACCACCACTGACGTTCTAATCATCGCATAAAAGGAACTAGCCTTAGGTTTCCTGACCCATATACTGAGAGCGTGTTTGGCCAATGTCCAGTTCGATGGGAGTTTGAACATCGCTCCAAATCTATTCCACACCACCTTTGCCACTTCTGATCGGAAGAACAAATGTTGCACGTCTTCCTGTTGAGGAATCTTGAAGCACACGCAACGGGATACTAATGGGATGCTCTGGATATGACTCGAAGATCTACCGGAAGAGCATGGTGGAGAAGTTTCCACATAAATCCACTCGTCTTGGGAGGTATGTATTTATGCCATATCTTATCCGGCCAAGCCTCCCGTCGACCTCGACTCCTAAGATGTTCATAGTATTCTTTAGTCGAAAAAACCCCAGTTTGAGTCATCGTAAAAATAAATTTGTCCGGAGCATGAGGAGCCAAGTGAACAAGTTTGATTTTATCGTGCAATTCAAGCGGGATAAGGGGCAAGAAATCTGCAATCTGATCTAATGCCGCCGCCACAGTGGTAAACATATCGCATGGTAATGGGCCAATAAGCTTCTCTCCAAGCCAACTGTCCATCCAAAATTTGATGTCGCCCCGACCCACTATCCATCACGTGCATTCTTCCATGCTATCAACATGCTTGTGTATCGACGCCCAAAGAGGTGAGGCTGTTTGCCTATTAATATTCGGTCGTTTATCACAATATTTTGCCTTAGCAAAACGGACCCATAAAGATCGTCCTTGCATAACCAGCCACCATAATTTACCATGCAAACATGCCATAACCTGTTTCAACGGTCGAATCCCCAGACCTCCCTCGTTCATAGGAGTACAAACTGTTGACCATTTAACCCAGTGGGTTAGAACATCTCCCCCAGAGCTCCAAAGAAAGCAGGCCATAATTTGTTCAATACGTGCAATCACCGACGCTAGTACTTTTGTGCAAGCCAGGGTATATACCGAAATGCTAGATAAAATTGACTTTATCAAGGTGATTTTCGCCGCGAATGATAAAATTTTTCCTTTCCACCCAAGGAGCTTTCCTCGTATATGTTGCACTATATTTTCATAATATTCGGCCTTACTCCAGCCAAAACATATCGATGCCCCTAGGTATCTAAACGGAAGTTCTTTCCGTCTGAAACCCGTCGTTTGTTCTATAAAGGTCGCTTCACTTTCTGCCCATTTACCAACGTAAAGTTGACTCTTCCCCACATTAATTGATTGACCAGATGACCGTTCGTATTTGTGGAAAATATCGAAGAGATACTGTATATATTGTCGGCCCCCATTAGTGAACACTAACATATCATCTGCATATAGGAGATGTGAGATGGTCAACTCATTTCTTCCGACCTTATATTCCCTTACTTGTTTCGACTCGATTTTCTTCTGAATGTTACACGTCAAGATCTGTTGGGCCAGAATGAACAGTAGAGGAGATAGTGGGTCTCCCTGGCGCACCCCCCAAGAAGATTTAAAATTCCCCACTAACTTCCCGTTAATACTGAACCCATACCATATATTGCAAATGTTACGATATATGAGGTCGCATGCTTCATGGGAGAAACCAAAAGTGCGCATAGCCCGAAGCAGAAATCTCCATTCTAGACGATCATATGCTTTGGCCATATCAATCTTGAAAACTACGTTCCCGCCTTTACTCTTTCGGTGTATATCTTTAATAAGTTTATGCGCCATGACAATGTGTGAGGAAATATGACGCCCTTGCACAAAACCCACCTGCTCCTCTGCGATAAGACACGGAAGAATCTTCCCTAGCCGTGTGGCAAGGAGTTTGGAGATAATCTTGGCTGAAAAATTACACTGACTAATGGGACCGTAGTCTGCAATATTTCTGGCATTATCAATTTTCGGAATGAGTACTAGGGTAGTTCGATTCGTCTCTGTCGCCAAATATCCCCCGCGAAAGAAATCTATTACCATCACTAATATATCAGCTTTAATAGTGTCCCAGCATGCTATATAAAAATGACCAGTGAACCCGTCAGTCCCTGGTGCGCTTGACGAGTTCAGGTCCTTAATAGCTTCGAAAATCTCCTGCATATCAGGGATTCGGCAAAAGTCCTCATTTGTGGCGGTATTCACTGGTTGAGGAATATTTTGGAATAATTCCTTTTCCAAGACGCGGTAAAGAGTTGAGCGAAAAAAGCTTCTGCAATAGTGTCAATCTCTTTCGGATTTGTGGTAATTGAGCCGTCCGCACATGTGACTTCAGTCAAGGACTTCTTTCGGCGATCTTTGATACTCGCATGAAAAAAAGTTGTGTTACGGTCCCCATCCTTTTCCCATGCAATACGAGCCTTATAACTTAGCATCTCCGCCTCCCATTGTTCGCATTGGACCAGCCCTTTTTTGGTCTCCATGAGTTGCGCGTCTGTCCAATCGCACCACCCTTGCTGTATCGAGTTCTCCAGCCCTAATATCTGCTCTTGACACTCTTTTATATTCCTCCGAATATCTCCAAAGACTTCCCAGTTCCATTTTCTCAATGCCTTGCGGACGTTAGCAAGCTTCTTTTGAACGACATGTGACGGCGAACCCACTATAGGCACCTCCCATGCATGTCTCACCACTTCCTGAAAGGTGGGATGATCTGCCCACATTCTTTGGAAAACGAACCTGCTATATCTCGGGACGTAGGCCTGCTCAAAGGTAATACTCAAAGGCACGTGATCTGACTCCGCTCGTTCAAGATGCACCACTCTTAACGCAGGAAAAATACTATGAAACGCCGTGTTTACCAATACTCTGTCAATTCGTTCCCATACCCGATGCCTACCTTGCCTATTATTGCTCCACGTAAATGGGTTGCCTGTGAAGCGGACATCAATCAAGCCAGTTTGGAGGACAAAATTTTGAAAGTCATGCAGCTTGGCCACATTAATCAAACCCCCTTTTTTTCCGCGATATCCAAAATAGCATTGTAATCCCCACCCAAAAACTACGGGCCTTGGATACTATCATGCATAATAGAGAGGTGAGCCCAGAGGTTCTTTCTCATCATGTGAGAACAGCTAGCATAGACAAACGTGACAGTGAATAATGTTTGGTGAGGAAAGGTCACAGATACCGTAATAGCTTGTTCATAAATATTTAGACACTGAATGTCTACCGCGGATTTATTTATATCCTCCCCATGCATCGACGATGAAAATCCCAATTTGGTCGCAAACGTAAGTAGTTTGGTAGCAGGGAGTTTAGGTTACAGAATAACCAAAATAGTGACTCGTTGTTGATGAACTAGTGTCATAATGCGATTTACTGTTGCTTGTTGGTTGACCCCACACGCATTCCAAATCATGCATGACGTAACTAAACTTGAGGGTTGGTGGGTAACTTTGCCAGAGACCTGGTAACACGATCGGTAGGTTGGATAAAGTATTTTCTCTTTGGGTTGACGGCTCGAAAACCTTTCCTCCTTCTACTGGGAACTTCACCATCTGATTTTGGCGATAAAGACATGCCCGTTTCTTCATTTCCCCCTCTGAGTGATAAATAGTTATATCATATTTTCCGTTTCCAATAAGGTTCAACGCGTCAAATTGGTTTTCTACTATTAGGGATTCCTCTATATTCTTTGCTTCAGAGGGAGTGCTTGGTGTAAACACTTCGTTGTCCTTGTCATGTTGTTCGACCATATTCCCTGATATTTGCGTTCCCTGTAGATTGTCCTTGTCCATACCTAATCGGGTAGGATGATGTGCGACTTCTTCATCTCGGGTAGTGTTTGTATCTTATGCTTCGTGTCTCTGTTGCTTATCGTTGTTCCTAGCCGATGTGACGGTATCTACTTTCTCATTAATTGTTTGTGGATTTGCAGCCGTATCGCCTTTGAAGTCTGGTTCTGGTTCTCCTCTTCGTAACACACATTTCGGTGGATGCACCAACGGTTGATTCGTTTTAATCGGTATGCCTTGTTTCTTTCTGCATGCACCAACTAGGTGTCCCAAAAGACCACAGTGTGTACAGTACATATGGTTTCCTTCATACTCGACTCTCTGCCACCAGCCTTCCTCTTTCGATGTGCCAATGAAAATCGACTCCGGGAGCTGCTGGGCTACGTTAACCTCGATGCACACTCTAGCGTAGTGGGTATGTGTGAAAGCCAGCGTTCTTTCGTCTGCTCGTAATACCGTACCAAGTACTGATCCAATTCGCTCGAATGAGGATATATTGAAATATGGAAGTGGTAGCTTTGGGAGCCGCACCCACACCGCAACCCTGCTGCTATCCTTGCCAATGATGAATTTCGGTGTCCAACGAAATAATCGGAACATACAATTTTTTATATTGTTTGCGTTTCGTGATAGAGCAAGTTTAGCATCGTTAACCGTTCCCATATGTATTGTGATATGTCTGGGATCCATAAATCCTATAGCAGGTTCCGTTGCTAAAATCCATTCTGTATTAACGTGAGTACGGATATCTTGTAAACTCGGGCGACCTGCCGAGAATTTCAGGATCAGCATTTTGTCAACCCGTCGGTTTAGCTGATCGATCACAATGGGTGAAAAGAAAACCGCCGGAGCTTGCTGAAACGACGAAGTTGGACGAGGCGCAAGCGCGACAGGCTGTAGGCGGGGGGTGACGCCAAACGTTGGTTGGTCAGTATCGCCGCAAATGAGGGGCGGGGTTTTTGCCCTGTAGCGCCCGGCGGCGTCCGGTCCCGTGGTTGCATACCACCGGGATGCTAGACGCGACGAAGAAAAAATAGGGTTTTAGAGAGGAGAGAGAAAAAAAATTCCCGTCCACACCTTTGTGATTTGGTGATTTGAATATTCCCTGTGGAATCGACATCGGACTCTCACGAGTCCACTTTTACTACTTGTTTGTGATATGTGCACTTGCGTATTAGGTATTTAGCCCAACAATTTTTGGTGCCGTTGCAGGGGAATACAACTGAATTATCTATATATTCTGATATCGAGTTTGAACAATTTTTCTTACTTCAGCCATTTAATTTTAATTTTAATTTTTGATTTTTCTTTTTGATTTTTGATTTTTGATTTTTGATTTTGGATTTTGGATTTGATTTTTTCTTTTTGTTACATGTCAGGTTACAATGTTCGTGCACCTCAAATGGGATATGAATGGCTTCCAACAGGCGAATACCTCCAAAACACCTACGATATGCCTCCATTTTGTTCAACATGTAGTGTAAATGATTACATCGATCAATGTTGGGGATCACCAAAAACGACGAATTTCGTCGAAATTCCAACATAGGTTATTGAAACACATATGAGCAAATATTTCAGGACACAAATTTCAACAAATTTCAACATAAAGAGACACAGTTTTATGATTTTCAAAACTATTATCCAACGCAGCAACAAAGCAGTAATGAACAACTTGATTTGAAATCCCTCATTGCCGAATTCATGAAGTCCACTCAAGCATCATTTCGAAATATAGAGATACAATTGGAAAAGATGTCGCTCAAATTAAAATCCGAGTCTCTGGAAAATATTCCAGACGATATCGGCGATGGTTGTATCAAAGAAAATTCCGGTGAAGCCCGCGGGGAGAAAAATCTTCTATGTCTAGAAAATAGTGTCGTTAAGAGAGAAATTCAAATTACGAATAGACTTGAGCATGATGAATTTGAGAATGCAATCGAGCAAAACCCCGAAGAGGCCATAGAAAAAAAGAACAAGGATATGGATGTAATATTTGAAGATATTCTAGTTGTGGACCCTATCGTTGTTCTAAATGTGGATCTGAAGGCTTTAACAGTGGTTGCTGAGAAGGCTAATGTGTTTGAGGTGGAGGTTATATGCAGATTGGAGATTTTTATATACCGATTGGAGGGAGCGAATGACGAAGATCCTACCTTGGTATTGTATCGATTGCTTATTAGTAGAGAAGAGTACCAACTAAGGTGGATGTGGACACTGACATATTGCAACTCTATCCATGCATTAGTTGAAAGAGATGTAGTAAAAAAAAATGAATGGATGTGCAATTTACATTGTTTTGGATTGAACGTAACAGTTCCCAAGAAGTAAAGTTTGGCTGAAGACTAAAGACTTAGCGCTTCTCAGAAGGCAACCCGAACATTTATAGTTCTTTCTTATTCTATTTTGTTTTTATTTTTCTTAGGATTTCAGTAGCATGCAAACTAATAATTTAATCTTGTTTTAATTTTCAGGTCGAAAATCAAACATTAAGTGATTGGACGTTAAAGGTGGAGAAAACTAACATCAAAGAGTGCATCACAGAGAAGAACCTTACGACTAGTCAGGTGTTTTCTATCTCTGAACTTCGTGGTAATTACATTGACGGCAATGTAAATTTTTAATTTGGGGGTGGGAAATTACTTATTTTTATGTGCTTTAGTTGTTTGTTAGTTTACATGCCTTGGGATTTTTATTTTTAGCTTAGTTATTTTTTTCGCTTATTTATTGGTTTAAAAAAAATTGTGGTTAAAATAAATGCTTCGATGAATCATGTTGATGAAAGATGGTTGATGTTTAATGATGAAATTGCTTCTTTTGTCTTGATTATGATTGAATTTTGGTGAGCTTTCGATTCAAAGTGTCGTAGGAATGAGTCATTGTTAGGAATCATGAATTATGCCTTGCTTTGGTTGAAAGTTTTGTGCTTTAAAACTTGGAGTTAATTTATTCTATATCATATGATGTTCGGTTTTAGAACTTGCCTTAGGAATTGCAAAGTGAAATATTGAATCGTTGAGTAAATTGGTAAGTGGTTTGGGCTTTCTTTGAACCGTTTGAGCCATTCAAGCCTACTTTTAAATTTTTATCCTTTGAACCTTGATTGGGCGTTGGAGAAATGGTGTTCTTTCATTTAGCCATGTTTAACGGGTAGAATAGGTGGAGATTTCTTGTATATATCCCTTGGAGTATGGTCACAAAAAAAATGTATTCCTTTTCTTCTTCGTAAAAAAAAAAAGAATTTTTTTTTAAAAGGAATAACTATAATAAGAAAGAAGAAGAAGAGGAGAAGCATAAGAGAATGAAAGGACTTGAGAAAAATTTCAAAATAGAAACTTGAACCATCACTCCAAGAGCAAATGTGGAGACTTTTGATCTCTTGAACATCGAGTTAGGTAATAAGTCTTTAGAGGTAAAGTAATAATTCCAAAAGCTATATCTCAGCAAAAATACGTCGAGTCAAGAACGAAAGCCAAAAAATCTTTCAGTGCAACTCTTAGTTACTAATTGTGAGATGAAAGGAGCAGAGTAGCCACCTTTACCCATATTTTCTACCTTGTACCAGAGGCTCAACATTTGAAAGGCAAAAAGTTCCAATGATCCCAATAGCTCAAGTATTTGATATTAGACGAATAAAGAAATTTGATGAGTCTTTGGAGTCGAACATTATATGTAAGAATGCATTTTCTCCATTTTTTAGATTACAAATATAGGATACTTGGAACGATAGCATCGTTTGTGGTTTTTAGCAACGGTAAGTGAATAAGTATCTTTGAATTGCGAGCTTACAATTTTTGAGAATTATCATGATAATTGCAAGTTCTGAAAATGTGAAGTTAACCATTGATCTATGTGATGAGATGCATTTGGTGATTGTGTTGCTAGTTTTTGCTTGTCATCAAGCATTTCTCTCACCCTATATTTAATCAATCATCTCTCTCCCTCTATATCTCACGTCTCTCTCTCTCTCTCGTGCTTCTCTGTTTTTTTTTTTCTTTTAATTTTTTTTCTTTATTTATTGATTTTTTATGAAAAAATATTACAGAGAAGGAAAAAAAAAAGATCTTTTTAAATTATGAGAAGATTTCTTGGTGAAAGAATTAAAGAGGACAACAAACATCCCTTCCCCCTCCCAAAAAAAAATTCAGAAATCTAAAATTGTAGCCGAAATTCGCATTGCGTCTTCCGTATGTAGAACCTTCCCAACGTTTGTTATTAGCAATTTAAGTTTGTAGGTTGGTTTAACTTCATATGTTATTTGAAGAATTGCGTTTGGTGTTGAGATTCGATTCCTCTGGTTTACAATTTGGAAGGTATGTCTTAAGTTACATTTTACCAACACTTTGTTTAATGTTTTTGTTGTTTGCAACGTGTTCCATAAACAATTTTCTTGTTGATGTTTTTAATGATTCTGATTTTTTTTTCAGTTTGTTGTTTGCATTTGGCGAAGTCATAGGTTGTTTATTGCTTGCAATTCAGTAATACAAGCTCAACTGATTTTTTTTCTTCAGTTTGCTATTTGCATTTGGCGAAGTCATAAATAGTTTTTTGTTTGCAACTTAATAATGCAAATTCTATATTTTTTTTTCAGTTTGTTGTTTGCATTTGGCGAAAACATAGGTATGTTATTGTTTGCAATTCAATAATACAAATTCTAATTTTCATTTTGCTATTTGCAGTTCACGAGTCATAGGCGTCGCAGTTAAGGAGTCATAGGCGGTGGGGCGGTGGTGCGGTGGCGTATTTTTAGTACGAGTTTGTAAAATAAATAGTATTTTTTTTACGAATTAATTTAACTTTGTTGTTAATATTTGGAAGAGACAGGTTTTAGAATTTGTTTTGAAAGAGAGTTTTGTGGGATATTTGATTTGATATGACGAAGGGTATTTTGGCCACAATAAATATTATTAATTTATTAAAATATAGAGATTTTGACTTGGATCTATACACATAAATTATAAGTGAATCCAAAAATTAATAAATGCATAGGAAAATTAATAAAAACACGTGCAACGCACATGCACTTGTCTAGTTCTATGAAAAACACAAAACAAATCATGGATCATGTGCACGGGTCAAATTCGAGGGATACATTCACATTTGCGGTTCAACCACATAATAATTTTTCGATATTATTAATACTCAAATTTCACTTATGCAATGCACGAGATATGCTTTCCAATAATAAAATATAGTATCTTGTAATCGTCTAAATAAAATATAATTGACACGTTCTACTTAAAGCAAAAAATATGTAAACAAACCCAAATATCATGGACCTTCGTCTACAATGTTGTCTTAAGAAGTGCAAAAGTAGAATTCATTAATGAAACAAACAACTAAAAATATTAAGTTGATGGCATAACTATCCATGCCATCATGCACCTCGATATGGGAACCTTGAGAAACATCCTTGCAAACCACATTAATAGCACCATATAGTTAAATAAACCTGTCAATTAAGAATTTTGAGAGACAAAAATAACCAAAACCTCAAAAAAAAAAAAAAAAAAAAAAAAAAAATCCAATGAATTTAGATATGACGTACCGTCATATTGTTTGAAACACTTATTTGGTAGTAACATTGGATGGTTCACCAGATTCGGATTTGATGAATATCTTTATGTCACCTTTGGTCTTAACTTTTGACAGTGCAGCATATAATTGACTATGACTGGAGGCAGACCTTGGTAGATACACACCGACATGTGATAGAGTTTGAACTTGACTTTTATTGATTGACATTGCAAATGAAACAACCAACGGATACTGTCGTCTCTGAAATCGAAATGGTAAAGTAGAGTTCGATGGGACCATTGTCATTCGAGGAATGAATGCCATATCACCAGCCTTTTTGCCGGAAATAATCTTGCAGTTAAGAACGAAGGTGTCCATTTGAACAATTGTAAGCATAGTTCCCTCGCACAATCCTCCAGCTTGATCAATGGTTCTTATGAGCATGACAGGCACACCAACCTTGAGTTTCATGTTATGAGGAGGGAGTCCTGAGCACGATAAGGTATTGAGGAATTCGACCGGATAAATTTCTTCATTCATGTCCGAATTCAATTCATCATTGCATATACTATCCGCGCTCAAACATGTCTTCTCTTCCCCAGGTAAAAGAGACAATAAAAAATTGTTCAGATAGTCGACGCTTTCATTAGTCGGTGCAAGAATAAGCCTCCCCTTAAAATAACTCGGATCAGAAATCCTACTCAATAGATGTGGATAAACAAACTGGATTAGCTCTCGAAAGGAATCTCCCGAATCGCTAATTAGCATGTGGGGCGGAATCTCAATCGCACCATCATTTTGCTCTTCGGCATTCCGATTACCGATACTTAATATCCACTCTGCAAATAACATATTATTTCATAACATACGAAACGATAAAATGAACTATTGATTTGTGTAATTTTTAATTAACGCCTTACCAATAGGTACATCGTATAGTTTAGATGTTTTCGATGAACTCGGTGATTTTCTCGTGTGGTCCATCTGATCACAAAATCCGATGTTTTCAGTTAATTTCTACACGAAATAGTTTAAGTCTCATTTGGTTGCCAAGACAAGAATAGTCAATATAAGATTAAATAATCTAATGACAACCCTATTATTTTCTCTGACCCTAGGACATCGAACAAAAAAGACCCCTCTAAGCAAGATAACTCAAGATAAATTGTGATAATATAATATTTTCTGATCGACCCAACAAGTTATTGAAGATAACAAACAACAAATAAAGTCCAATTATTTAGTTAATAATGACTAATCTCCCAAACCAAACGAGGCCTTACTATTTAAATTTCATATCATAAACTCATATTACAGTTTATTATACAGAAAATTCAATATGTCTCAAGAACGTTCTTATTCAATTTAATAAACAAATCAAATAGAACGTTTCGTAAATAAATGAATCAAATCGAACGTTCCGTAAATAAGTGAAAACATGATGATGGTAAATGAACATAAACATATGATGAATACACAGTGAATGGATCACAGATTCAAGAAACTGGATAGTTATATGTTCACCTTCTTATGTTCGACTTGTAGTAGAGAATTGGTACTGCTCTTCTGTATTCAAGTTCCTTGTAAAATACAACTATATATATAAAATACATTGTTCAAATATTTTCCATGAATAAATATTATCACGTAATTTGAGTAATAATCTTTTGGTGATTTTTAAGAATATTTTTTTTTTTTTTGTGGGAAAAGATTTTTTTTTTTTTTGAGGATAAAAAAATATTTCATTAGCTCATTTCCGAGCAGAGGATTGACTGAATCTTGACGGGAAGAGCATCTAAATTACATGGACCTTTCTTAGATAGTGACGCTACTTCGTGAGCTACCCGATTACCTTCTCGAAATATATGTTGGACTGTAAAAGCGGCAAAAGTCTCACTCATTTGTTTAATATTCTCAATGATATTTCCATATTCGGCTCGTGAGCTTGATCTTCCCTGGATGGTTGCAATAATCTCTTGTGAGTCACCTTCTAAAATGATCGCCGCCCAATTATTTTGACAAGCCATTTCGACAGCCAATAAAGCCGCTTTTGCCTCTGCCGATGCAGGATCCAAAGTGGATTTCAAAAACCGCGACACCCATCCTACGCATACACCCAAATTCGATCTTCCTATAGCTCCAAAACAGCATATTCCATCCTTGTTATTCACCGAAGCATCAAAGTTAATTTTCACCACATTTGGCTCGGGGGGAATCCATCTCACTAAGGGTCGATTGCGCAAAAGGCATGAGTCGAGTACTTGCGATGTAGCTGTATGTAGTTCATTCCAATATTTCTTGGAAAACTCTACTATATTCATAGCATCGGGAATTGTACCTTCAAACACTCGTTTGTTACGGGTATACCAAATTGCCCAGCACAGTAGTATGCATTGTTCAAAAGCCTTGGAATCTAGCTTCTTTTTTACTGTACGCAGCCATGCACCCAACTCAATTTCCGATGTGTGATATGTCGACAGCGGTATCCCACTCAATGCCCATACTTGACGAGCAAAAGTACAATAAGCAAAGATATGCATAACATCTTCTCCCATTTCATCACAAAAAGCACAACGATCAACTTCCAAGACCTTGCGTTTCATCAAATTTGTGCAAGTAGGCAGCAAATTTTTACATGCTCTCCATAAAAAAATCTTAATCTTGCTTGGTAGAGTTAAAGCCCATATCCATTTCCAGTCTTGAGCATTGTGAGAATTCGAACTATTACCAGGTTGGCCACCACCATTTTTTCGGATTCTAACAGCCAAATGATAAGCACTACGAACTGAGAATAGTCCATTTCGATTATAATGCCAAATATAGCGGTCTGAGTGCACTAGCTTACCCAAAGGAATAGCAAGAATTGCTTTGCAATCGTCTTCAAAAAAGATTTCTTGGATTAAGTCGGACTTCCACAGCCCTGTATCCTCGTCAATTAGTTCATTTACTTTCATTTCCGGCTCCCTATCACCAATGGGTGTGAAAATCTGAAATGTACTTTCTCTCGGCAACCATTTATCCTTCCAAATATTAACCGAACGCCCGTTGCCGATTCTCCAACGAAGGCCGGCTTTGACTAGGTAAATAGAACTGCATAAGCTTCTCCATGTATACGAAGGATTCGAACCCAAAGAGGCATCTAGTACACTTGTATTCGGGTAATACCTTGCCTTTAGGAGTTGGCCTAACAAGCTTTCGGGATTCTCTAATAATCGCCATATTTGTTTGGCGAGAAGGGCTGTATTAAATTCGTCCAGCACTCTAAACCCAATCCCACCTGATTGCTTGCTATCGCACAACTCCTGCCACTTTGTCCAATGAATCCCTTTCCCGTGCTTATTTTCCCACCAAAACTTAGCCATATAATTTTCGAGTTCCATTGTGAGATAACCTGGGAGTTTAAAACAGCTCATAGCATAGGTTGGGATCGCCTGGACGACTGCTTTGATAAGAATCTCTTTACCCCCTTTAGACAACCACTTTTCTTTCCATCCTTGGAGACGTGAGCGAATTTTATCACGAATATTTGCAAACACCTCTCTCTTGGATTTACCGACAACTGCAGGCAAACCAAGGTACTTCTCGTGTTTATTCACCACTTCCATGGGTAATAGCGCACGAACTCTGTCAATAATATGGTTGCTTGTGCTCTTGCTAAATACAATACTTGATTTATCAAAATTAACTACCTGGCCGGACGCATCTCTATAGATTTGGAGGATATTTTTTACACACATAGCTGAAGGTTCATTTGCTCTACAGAATATCATCGTGTCATCCGCGAAAAGAAGATGAGAGACTTTCGGAGCACCTCTACAAACCGCGAGACCCCGCAAATTACCATTATTTTCCTCTCGACGAAATAGTGCACTCAAAGCCTCAGTGTAGAAGAGAAACAAATACGGGGACATGGGATCCCCTTGTCGAATGCCTCGTTTCGGTGAAAGGGAACCAAAAACCTTGCCGTTTAAGATAAATGAATATGTCACTGTAGTCACACACTTCATGATCAGCTCTACCAACCGAGTATCAAAGCCTAATCGCAACATGACCTTTTTGAGGAAAAGCCACTCTACTCGATCGTAGGCTTTACTCATGTCTAGCTTTATGGCCATATGATCTGCTGGGCTTCGTTTCATATAATGTGCGACTTCATAAGCTACGAGGATATTGTCTAAGATTAGCCTAGATGGGACGAAAGCCGATTGTGAATCAGAGATAATCACGTTCATAAATGGCTTTAAACGATTAGTTATAGCTTTAGAGGCTATTTTATATACCACATTACTCAGACTAATTGGACGAAACTGGGCCATTCTTTCGGGATTTGTACACTTTGGTATGAGGACAATATGTGTGGAGTTGCAGCTGGGTGGAAACTCATTATGGTTAAGGAGACGTAAAACCCATTGTGTCACATCTCGCCCTACTGTATTCCAGAACCGTTGAAAAAATAAAGCTGGAAATCCATCTGGTCCTGGAGACTTAAGTGGGTGCATGCCATCTAGTGCCACCTTTACTTCCATAGCCGTGAAATCCCGATTTAACTCATCATTCATGACTGTAGTTATCCTTGGTTCTATAGATTGTATAACCTCATCCAGAACCTTCTCTGACGGATTACTGGACGTAAATATGTTCCGAAAATACTCAGTCACAATACTCTCCAAACCAACATCATCTTCGCACCATTCCCCGGTCGAGTCTCTAAGCCCCAAGATTGTATTTTTTCTTTTTCGTGAAGATGCCTTAGCATGGAAGAATTTCGTATTTTTATCTCCCTCTTTTATCCAGTGTGCTTTGGCTCTTTGTCTCCACATCATTTCTTCCTTATCTAGCAAGGCATCGAGCTCAGATGAGAGCCCTTTAATTTGCTGACTTGTATCTTCCGTAAGAATCTCTTTCTTAAGCATATATATTTTCTCCTTTAATCTATCAATTCGTTTAACCACACCTCCAAAATATTGTTTACTCGAGCACATCAATCCCTGTTTACACTGCTCCAGCTTATTCCAATGACCATATTGTTCATTTAGAGGTGTGTTTGACATCCAGTTTTCTTTGACGACTTTTGCGCAATCCGGTGTCTTCAACCACATAGCTTCAAACTTAAAACCGCGGCGTCTCCAACTACTAACTCCTCGGCTACTGTGATTTAGATCAATTCGAATCGGCAAGTGATCTGAATTGAGAGCATCAAGATGTATCACTCTATAATTAGGAAACTTGTTCTTCCATTCATCGTTAGCGCAAGCCCGATCAATACGCTCTCTTATTGTATCCGGGGATTTTCTATTGTTGGTCCAGGTAAATGGAAAGCCTGAAAATCCCAAATCCATCAACTCCGATTCGTAGAGACACGTACTAAACTCATGGATTTCACGAAAAGAAGCCGGTCTGCCTCCATTTTTTTCTAAACTTGCAAGAATAGCATTGAAATCACCGGCACACAACCAAGGCTTGTTTGATAGAGTTGCTAGCTTTCGTAACAAACTCCACGACTTATGTCTCTCCATCTCGTTTGGGTCACCATAGAAACCCGTAAATCTCCACTCATTATTCGCCGCATCATCATAGACGTGAACGTCAATATGATTTTGTGAAAAGCTTTGAAGAACCACTGTGATATCCCTCGTCCAAAGAAGACCAAGACCCCCCGATGCACCTCTCGCTCCCACTGCTATTCCTTGAAGACCAAGTTTTTTCGTTACCAACTCAAAATTTCGAGTAGATAACTTTGTCTCTGACAAAAAGATAATTTGAGCGTTATTGGCGCGGATCAGATCGCCGAGTGTACGCAGCGTTCGAGGCCCCCCCAACCCTCGACAGTTCCAGACGAGGCAATTCATGGTGTGTTGCGATGCCCTAGCCGTCACAACAAAATAAACCCAAGTAACAAAACCTAACTAGCAATATCAGATCTGTATGAAATATATTCCGAAGGAGCACCCTTGAAATAATTCGTACAATCAAATCTGAATGAATTTCCGAGAAGGTGAGAATCAACACAAAAGAAAAAGGGAATGACGAACCAGAAAAATAGATCTGCCTCTCATCATGAGAGAAAAGACGCCTCTCATGAAGAGAGAAAACAAATTTTTAGGAACTGTTGTGGGAAAAGATATTAAAATATGCTAATCTCATGGGATATACAGATTTTTTGAAAATCTGCAAATATAGAGATAGATACATAGAAAAATCTGCCCAAAGATTAGGGCAGCCATGCAAATAGTTAGAAAATTGAGATAAATAAGTAAATAAAATCTACTCAATAATAAATCTTATTAAATCTCTTTGGATGTGAAGATTAGTTAGAAAAAATAGAAAATTGGATGGTATTTTGGTTGGATTATACACACATACCGAGGATATTAATTTACATTAAAAGGACTAAATAACAAATTGAATTAATAATGAAAGAATAGGAAAAAATAATTAGATAATTGAGAGCAATATAAGAAATTAAATAAGATATGTATAATGAATTTTCTAATTATTTACGCATGAATAAATAATTAGAAATTTGAATCCAATATAAGAAAAACTAAATAAGATATGTAGAAAAATATTTAATAATTATTACGCGGGAAAATACTAATTAGAAAATTGAATCCAATATAAGATCCACGCACACGCAAACATAGGAGATTAGTCAGAAAAAATATTGAAAACATGTTTAAAAAATTTAATGGAATTTTGGTTGGAAGATACACCAAGGAGATTAATTCACATTGAAAGTAAGAAAGTAAAAATTGAATTAATAATTATTAAAACTAGTAATTCACTCGTGCGATGCACGGGATCAATGTTTTTTTAAAAATTATTTTGGATAAAATAAAACGAACGAAAACTTTGAACAGTTGACATACATGTAAATAATAGCAAAAAAATATTTTATTGAATCAAAATATACATTTGTTTGTGATTTACCTTCATATTCACTGAAAATCTTTTGTGAACACAACATTGCTCGTAAAGTTAGTTATATCGCCCGATTTTGAATTCATAAATATCTTTATCTCAAATCTACTTTTAACTCTGGACATTGCGGCATACAATTGTCTATGCCACCCTAATATTGACACTAATATTTCTCTAACAACAACTACTAATACTAATACTAAAACCAACATTGATAATACTAATATCAATACTAATATTAATACTCAAACCAACACTAATAATATTAATATCAATACTAATCCTAATATTAATACGATGATTAATACTAATAGTCTAATACTAATATTAATATCAACACTACTATTAACCAACCCTCATTAGGAGAGTTGGTACCTAGCATTTATCAATAGGGTAAAGGTTTAGGGTTCGAGTCCCCCCTCCCATGCTTCCCCTTGTAATGGACTTGAATTTACTCAAAAAATAAATAAAAAAATTAACATAATATTCATAATAATACGCCGATTTTAATACGAATATTTAATGTTTAAACTAATACGCCAATACTAATAAGAACACTAATGCTCGTACTAATACTAATACTAATACTAATACTAATACTAATACTAATATTAATACTAATACTAATACTAATACTAATATTAATACTAATACTAATACTAATATTAAGACTAATGCTAATGTTAATACTAATACGCCAAGACAAATCTGAATTCGAATACTAATAATAATACTAATAATGATAATAATAATGATAGATACCGATACCGATACTAATACTAATACTCATACTAATACTATTATTAATACTAATACCAACAATAATAATGATAATAATAATGATATTGATGTTGATACTACTACTGATATTAATATTGATATTAATATTAATACACATACTGATACACATACACATATTGATACTGATACCGATGCCGATACTGATACTAATACTCATACTAATACTATTATTAATACTAATACACTAGGCAAAAACACAGTTCTGGCGACGTTAAAATTTGCGACTAAATCAAAATCGTCGCACAGTTGCGACGATTCCCACTACATTAGTCGCAACAGTTTAAATCCCGCTTTTGACTCAAAACCTTTGCGACGTAACTGGATTATCGTCGCTGTGTTGCGTCGAATCGTTTCCTAAACGTCGCAACTAGAAAACAAAATAATTTTCACATATTTTTTAGACGAAAAAGCGACAAACGTCGCGCAAAGTAATTTTTTTTATTTTTAAATTATATTATAGCGACGAAATACAGAGAATCGTCGCAAGGAGTTTGAAAAAAATATTTTTTTTCGTCAATCACTGCGAGGAAATGTACGTCGTCGCAATTAGAATAATTTTTATTTTATTTATTATGTTACCCTGCGACGAATTGTGACTAAACGACGCAACAAAATTGCATTTATTTTTTTTCCCGTTGCGTCGATTTCGTAAAACGTCGCAGTTAGAATAAATTATTTTCCCTTTATTATTTTTTAATAAATATTGCGACGAATATTTATCTGAAACGTCGCAAGTGTTTTCTCTTTCCCAAATTTTCGAGCCCAGATTGCTACGAATATATAAACGTCGCAATGGAATTAACTTTTTATTATTTTGTGGCGACGATTGATATGAAATCGACGCAATGAATTAATTTAAGATTTACTTTTATTTCATTTTCGCGTCAATTTAGTGGAATTCGTCGCATAAAAGAATTGGGTTAAAACCTAATTCGTTTCAGCCCAACTCTCCTCTCTCTCTCTCTCTCTCTCCGACTCTACCGTCGCCGGTGGCGGCGTCGTTCTGCCGGCGCGATTCCACCATCACTGGCCACCAAAGTGCGCTAATTTCAATTTGTAATCTACGCCATCAAACTCCCCTCTCTCTCTCTCTCTCTCTCTCTCTCTCTCTCTCTCTCTCTCTCTCTCTCTCTCTCTCTCTCTCTCTCTCTCTCTCTCTCTCTCTCTCTCTCTCTCTCTCTCTCTCTCTCTCTCTCTCTCTCTCTCTCTCTCTCTCTCTCTCTCTCTCTCTCTCTCTCTCTCTCTCTCTCTCTCTCTCTCTCTCTCTCTCTCTCTCTCTCTCTCTCCCTCTCTCTCGCTCCCTCCATCTTTTTCTCACTCTCTCTCTCTACTGTTAGGGATCTGTTCCGGTGTCTTGCCGCCGCCTCTGCCGTTGCCTTGCCGCCGCCTCGTCGCCACATTTCCCTGCCGACCTCTCCCCTCGTAGTGAGTGCCTTTAATTTCTGTAATTTTCCTTTAATTTCTCCCCAATTACAAATAAAACAAAGACAAGGTGTATGGATATTTGTGTATGTGTGCTGATTTTGTGTGTATGTGTTGATTTAGTGTGTATGTGTCTGCTGATTTTTTGTGTATGTGTTGATTTAGTGTGTATATGCGTGCTGATTTTGGGGTGTATGTGAGGGTGTATTTGTTATTTTAGGGTGTATTTGGGGGTATATTTGCTGATTATGGAGTGTATTTGCTCATTTTGGGGTGTATTTGGAGGTGTATTTTTGGGGTGTATTTGGGGTTTTCACTTTGGGGGTGTATCATAACAGACTAAATATTCCAGCTGCTTCGTACTGCAACGTACCAAATTTTGATAACGTCTATTTTAAGTTTTTAACTGCATATTATATATTAAGCTTTCATTGATTTCAACCAACTTGGAATTAATTAATTAATTACATCTATTTTCAATTTCTAGGACAAAATCAAAATGGAAAGAAATATTGTTGTGAGTTGTGACCTTCAATTTGTTTTGTGCTCTTAATTAGTACCGATGGACATCATGATCTTGTGATTTTAAGAATGATAAATTAAAAATTACGAACAGACCATTGAAAAACATTTGTAATTATTCAAACACGTGGCCAATCCATGGTTATAAGCTTAGTTTCGATGACGAACATTTTCAATGAAAATTTCTCCTTTCGTTCCGTTTGTTTGTGATGTATTAGAGCGATTAATATTTGATTATCTGTCGGGGAAATCGAAGTTTCTGTTCTTCTATTCATTCATTTTTCTTTTGGCCGTCTTGAGAACTTAATGATGACTACGTTGATCTTTCATTTGAATCTTTATTTGATAATGCACTTATGAACAACTCTCTTAATTTTTTTGACTTGTTGACTGAAGACACTCATTGCTTTGAAGAAAGGAACACAACTAATCAAGTATAGCTGGAAAGGGAAGCGCAAGTTTTGTACATTTAGACTTTCTCGGGTAAGAAATTATCCTTTCCCTCACCTTTACCACGACAAAGTTTTTCTATATTTATTTAACTTTATTGTCGCATGTTAACGCAAACTTATATGATGCAACTTATCTCTTCCTTCCGATTTTTATGCGTTCTAAATAGTAGAAGACAATCTACATTTCCATCTATTAAAAATACTTATTAAATATTGAATAATTCTTTTTAGCAATTGATTTATAAATAAATCAATAATTATGTAAAACTGATTATATGATTATTATGTTAATAAAAGAAATATTTGTGTGCGTGGTTCCGTAAAATTTCTTCTCATGGAAAAGTGGTAAAGGGTAGTATTGGGAGTTCGGAAAATTTCTTCTCATTTCGATTATTTTTTTCTCTATATTAATTAATGCATTCTACATGATAAAAACAATATTTTGAATAACTGAAATATTTGTCATGCTATTTTTTACCAGCATCAGTAAGACTATTTACTTACTACAAAATGGCAAAGGATAGGAGTTGGGTTTTGATAGATGGTCATCGATTAGATGCATTTCAAAAGGGTTGTGAAGAATTTTTGGATTTTGCTTTTAATAAGGCTGCGATTGATAATAAAATACGATGTCCATGTCGAGATTGTGAGTGTAGAAAAATTGGGGATCGGGAATTTGTCCATGGACATTTATTTTGGAGGGGTTGGGATAAATCTTATGGTTTAGGCCAATGGATAATGCACCTAGAGTCTGAGGAAGAATATCGTCTCGGGCATCAGGTTTGTAAAACAAATGAAGCTGCTGATTTCAGAATTTCTGAAGTTGAAGAGGTGAATGAAACTGATGGTGGTGCGAGCGGTCATGAGAACATGGAAGAATTGTTTGCTATTTACTTTCTATTATATGTGTCAATCTTCTTTTTTCTTTTCCTTTAGCAATTTTCTTTTGCTATTTAATTTATGTTTAAGTATATAAATCTTAAACTTATTGTTATTGTTTATCATATACTCTGAATAATAATTAGAGACAAAAAGAAATTAATAATGAATATTAATTGATATGATTCTATATAATGTTTAAATGGAAACTATATTATTGACAAGTAGTAGTACCTACATTTGACTCATGTTTTATGTATCTTCTTTTAATTTAGTATTAGTATTAGTATTACTATTAGTATTACTATTAGTATTAGTATTAGTATTAGTATACATATCAATATCAATATTAGTATTAATATAAATAACAATATCAATATCACTATGAGTATGAGTATGAATATGAGTATGAGTATGGGTATGAGTATGAATAAGAGTATGGGTATAAGTATAAGTATGGGTATAGATATCAGTATCAGTATCCGTATAAGTATCAGTATCAATATAAGTATCAGTATAATATGAGTATCAGTAACATTAATAGTATCAATATCAATATCAGTATCAGTATTAGTATTAGTATCAGTATTAGTATTAATATTAGTATAAGTATTAGTATTAGTATTAGTATTAGTATTAGTATTAGTATTAGTATTAGTATTAGTATTAGTATTAGTATTAGTATTAGTATTAATATTAGTATTAGTATTAGTATTAGTATTAGTATTAGTATTAGTATTAGTATTAGTATTAGTATTAGTATTAGTATTAGTATGAACATCTATATTAGTATCACTATCAGCATCAGTATTAGTATTAGTATTAGTATTAGTATTAGTATTACTATTAGTAGTAGTATTAATATTAATATCAGTATCAATATCAATATTAGTATTAATATTAGTATTAGTATCACTATTAATATCAATATTAATATTAGCATTAGTATTAGTATTAGTATTAGTATTAGTATTAGTATTAGTATTAGTATTAGTATTAGTATTAGTATTAGTATTAGTATTAGTATTAGTATTAGTATTAGTATTAGTATTAGTATTAGTATTAGTATTAGTATTAGTATTAGTATTAGTATTAGTATTAGTATCAGTATTAGTATTAATATTAGTATTAGTATTAGTATTATTATTAGTATTAGTATGAGTATTAGTATTAGTATTAGTATAAGTATAAGTATTAGTATTAGTATTAGTATTAGTATTAGTATTAGTATTAGTATTAGTATTAGTATTAGTATTAGTATTAGTATTAGTGTGATATTAGTATTAGTATCAGTATCACTATCAGTTTTAGTATCATTATCAATAACAACATGAGTATGAGTATGAGTATGAGTATGAGTATGAGTATGAGTATCAGTATCAGTATCATCATTAGTATTAGTATCAATATCTGTATCAATATATGTATGCGTATTGATATGAATATTAATATTGGTATTAGTATTGGTATTAGTATTAATAATAATATTAGTATCAGTATCAATATCAGTCTCACTATATTAGTATATGTATCAGTATGTGTATTAATATTAGTATCAATATTAATATCCGTAGCATTATCAATATCAGTATCAATATCAATATCAATATCAACATCATTATCATTATCATTATTAGTATTATTATTATTATTCGAAGTCATATTATTCTTGGCGTATTAGCATTAACATTAGCATTAACATTAACATTAGTCTTAATATTAGTATTATTATTAGTATTAGTATTAGTATTAGTATTAGTATTAGTATTAGTATTAGTATTAGTATTAGTATTAGGATTAGTATTAGTATTAGTATTAGTATTAGTATTAGTATTAGTATAACTATTAATATTTGTATTAGTATTTGTATTAGTATTAGTATTAGTATTAGTATTAGTATTAGTATTAATATTAGTATTAGTATTAGTATTAGTATTAGTATTAGTATTAGTATTAGTATTTGTATTAGTGTTCGTGTTCGTATTAATATTGGTGTTAGTATTAGTGTTCATATTGGTATTGGCGTATTAGTTTAAACATTAAATATTCGTATTAGAATTGGCGTATTATTACTAATATTAGTGTTGATATTAATATTAGTATTAGACTATTAGTATTAATCATCGTATTAATATTAGGATTAGTATTAATATTAGTATTATTATTATTAGTATTAGTATTAATATTAGTATTAGTATTAGTATTAGTATTAGTATTAGTATTAGTATTAGTATTAGTATTAGTATTAGTATTAGTATTAGTATGGTATTAGTATCAGTATGAGTATCAGTATCAGTATTAGTATCAATATCAATATTATTATTAGTATCGGTATCATTATCAGTATTAGTATCATTATCAATAACAACACTAGTATGAGTATGAGTATGAGTATAAATATCAGTATCAGTATCAGTATCAGTATCAATATAAGTATCAGTATCAGTATCAGTATCAATATATGTATAAGTATATTGATATTAGTATTGGTATCGATAGTAGAAAACCGGCTACAGGCGACGAACACTTGCGACGAAAATAGGACTCTTGCAACGAAATTAGGACTCGTGCGACGATTTCCGTTTCGTCGCACTGGGGGTCCAAATTCGACCCCAATGATCCCGTCGCAAACGGTGCGACGAACGCTTGGTTTCGTCGCTAGTGGGGCGACGAAGTATATTTTCGTCGCACAAAGTCGATTTTATATAATAAATTAGATTTTTGTGTTTGCGACATTTATATCTACACTATCGTCGTCGTTTGTGCGACGTTTTTTTATTTTCGTCGCAAAATAAAAATTTCAACAAAAATAAAATAATATTAGTTTGCGACGAAATATATATATCGTCGCAACGCATTGCCACGATATTTCTCTGTTCGTCGCCAATGTTTGCGACGAATGTTAACTATTCGTCGCAATATTTAGTTTTACCAAAACAACATTTACGATGAAATATAGTACATCGACGTACTTTATTTGCGACGAAAATGATTATATTCATCGCAAATATTACTGTACAGTTATATATATATATATATATATATATATATATATATATATATATATATATATATATATATATATATATATATATATATATATATATATATATATATATATATATATATATTATTTCATATAATAAATTACCTGTAAATAATTATTAATTTCACTAAAACAATTAAACTACTAAACTAAATTACACTGCAGTTTTAAAGTTGAAGTCTACATAAAATTAAATACCAAGTCAACAGTACGTACATATACGAATCTAGAATTACATAAAAACTTAGAAAAATATTGTTGCATTACAAAATGAAATTAATCCGAATTGAGTCGTTCTTCGTCGTCATTTGATGTACCCGAATTTGGAGTTTTGGAGACGGGCTGATCGACAATTCCTTTTTGTCTTAAAGTATTAAGTAATGAGTTCAAAGATTCTTTAAGTGAGCTCACTTCATCTCGCGATTCTTGCAATTCTCCTTCTAAGAGCTCGACTTTAGTCTCCAACTCTTCATTTCTAACAAAAGAAAATCTTGATCTTGCAACTTTCTTAGTGGTTGAGCTTTGAATCCCAAGTACTTTTGTCTTACCCAACACTCTTTCACAAGCTATTGAGTCGGCCGTACTTTGATCTTTTCCATCATTAATACACTCTTCGTATACTCTTTCCAAGTCTTCCTGAAAATACAAATAAATAACCATAAATTCATAAATTAAACAAAAAATTGGGCAGCATAACATCTATTGTATGGACATACCAAAAAAATATCAATACATAGAAAACACATCAACAAATTCAACATATATATCAAACAATAGATCAAACACAATTTAACATATATACCAAACAATAGATCAAACACACAATACCAAAACAAAAAACCCACCAACTAATTCAACATACAAAACAATTAAGGATGAAAACTTACCGCAATAGCACGTTGTTTAGGAATTCCAATCCCAGTATATGGTTCTGCTCTCTCACCCTCCTCCGTGGATGACCCGGATTCCACGAATGGCATCAATGGGTCGATACGCATATAGCCTTTTTTATATTTATCAACCACGGTAGGAGCTTTACCAAATTTTTGAAGCTGTAATAAAAATTTATAAAAAAAAGTTAATATAAAATATACATGAATATAATACGAAAAATTTAACAAAAAAATATATAAGACTAGACTTACATGTTCATGAGACCACCCACTAATACTAGTTCGACCCCAATGGTGGTCGGTAGGGATTTTCATTCGGGATTCTCGACATTTATCAGACTTGGACTGTGAATATACACATGTTAATAAACTTCGATTAAATTTATTTGAACATGACGAATTAGAAAAAAAAATCAAAAGAAATTTATTCACACAACGGGCTATATTGGATGCATAGCCTTTAGGAACCTTAATGTTTGATATAACATCACAAAGCGATTTCTTAGACTGGACAGACATCTTGTGATACTTCCCAAGTTTTGGGACTGGAGTGGGAAACCGTGGACCAATCTTACCAGATGGTGGTTTTTTTATCTTTTCAATGTCCTCCTTTGCATTTTCAAAACCATCATTTTTGCTAAGAAGATTTAATAGCCACTTTAGTAACAATTCCCCAATATTCTTATCAATATGCATGACATCCAGGTTATGACGTATCAAATTATCTTTCCAATAAGGCAATTCAAAGAAAATACTTCTCTTTCTCCATTGAGAATCTCTATGAACTGCTTGGCCTACGCCAAATACAACATCGATTCCCTCCGTTTTTGATAAGACATCTTCCCCGGATGGTGGAGGTGGTGCCCCTTCCTCTGGAAAGCGGCTATGTCCCATAAAACATTGTTTGTTTGACTTGTACAAACGCTCAGATACGGTATCTTCAGCACAGCTAGGACAAGCAAGATAACCGCTCGTGCTCCACCCCGATAAATTACCAAGTGCCGGGAAGTCATTAATAGTCCACAAGAGGGCCGCTCGCATATTAAAGTATTGTTTGGTGGACATATCAAAAGTTTGAATTCCCGAAATCCACAACTCCTTCAGCTCATCTATCAATGGTTGCAAATAAACATCAATGCCATTTTTAGGTCCCTTGGGACCAGAAATAAGCAATGACATCATCATATGAGAACGTTGCATGCACAAATTTGGTGGCAAATTGTAAATCATTAGAATGACAGGCCACGTGCTATACTTACTACTTAATGATCCAAATGGATTGAAACCATCTGTAGCCAAACCTAGCCTTACATTTCGGGATTCCAAAGAAAATGACTCATGTTTCTTATCGAACTCTTTCCACGCATCGGAATCAGCACGATGCCTGAGAACTCCATCGTCACATCGATTCTTCGCATGCCATCTCATGTTAATGGATGTTTTCTCACATATAAATAAACGCTTAAGCCTCGGAATCAAGGGGAAGTGTCGCAAAACCTTTTTGGGTACTTCCATCGTGAAGCATTGCAGACTCTACATGAATCTAAGTATGTATCATCCTTCCAGAACAACATGCAATCATTCTCACATGCATCAATTTTCACATAACCACACCACAATTTCCCAATCAACTTCTTAACTTCATAAAAAGAGTCGGGAATATTTAGACCAGGAATTTTTTTAATTAGTTGGAGTGTGTCTGAAAACTTCTTATCGCTCATCTTGCCTCGAGATTTAATTTTGTAGAATTCCAACACGAATGAAAGTTTAGAATTTTCTTGGCATCCATCATATAGAGGGATACACCACTCTTCAATGAGTTTACGAAAATCATCAACTTCCGGTGTGGATTCTTCCAATGATTCTTGTTGATCATTCCACGTGGCAGTGACCTTCGACATTCTCTATCATTGCGAGCTCAAAGATCGTTGGGTTGTTCAATCCTCATTTGAGCACCATCACCCGTAGTCACTCATAGTTAGTTGTAGAAAACCATAGACTACTATAGTAATTCTGAAACCATAGTCACGTGTAGGAAACCGTAGACTACTATAGTTATTCTGAAACCCTAGATTCGTGGTTTTGAACCCTAGCGTGGATCTTTTTATTCACAGCGCCGTCAGATACTCATAGACAACTATAGTCATTAAAGAAACCCTAGTTTTGCCCTTTTGAATCCTAGCGCCGATAGCAAGCGACAACCACCGTCGAGCCGTCCTCGTCGAGTACGCAACGACGAAGCTCCACATACCATGAATTCACCTCATCCCTCCGTAGTCACCACCCAAAACGTGCAACGAGCAAATCGCCACCATAGAAACACCTCGCCAATCATTCCATGACACCACGCACACAAAAACGATGGTGCATCGATTGCAGATCCATTTACTTGACAGCAACAAAAACTTTGTTTTATGTTTGTGCTATTTAATTAATTATATTTTTCTTCGGATAAAAATAAAAATAAAATTGGTGGAGTTGTGATGTGGGGTGTAAAAGTTGTTTGACGAATTCAAAGTCCAACCTGTAATGCGTGTTTCTCCATTCCTGATTGTTGTAAAGTAAACAAAAATAGTACCACTCCATCAATTTTTGCTGTCGGTTGCGGATCCGTTTCTCACCGTCGCAGAACTTGAAAAACTCAGATTTATTAAAAGTGAGAGGAAAATAAAGAAACAAAGCGTAAGAGAGAAGAGGTTGGGCGACACAAAATAATAGAGAAAGAGAGACACATAAGGGGAGTAGTTAGGGCCGCGGAAAAGAGAGAGAGGAGAAGAAGGAGAGTGAGAGAAAAACGTAACATGTATTAAAGGTATTTTTGGGTTAAAAAAAGTTAGAAGGATGTATATCAATTTTTGTTTTTAATTAAGGATTTAGTTAAAAGATTCTATTTGAGGTTGTCCCTACATCTAATTAGGTTTAATATTAGGGGTGTCAAACATATTACCCTTACAAAAATAATATAAAATATAAAATATAAAAACCAACAAAAATGGCAATTAACAGTTAATTCGAATTTGTCAAAAAATTAAAGACGAGGCCACCAATTATGGTCGGGCTTTTTCTTGAGAAAAAATTGCATTTAAAAAAAATAATATAATATAGGTAAAAAAGCTATATTTTTATTTTATTTTTTATTATTAATGAAATTTTCTATATTAATATTTATTTTTTAGGGACCATTACAAATAAGCACATCAATGTGTACTTATTCATAAAAAGACCTAAACAAAAAACTCCTTTACAAATAAGTCCACACATGGTCCAGATTTTTGTAAAAGACTAAAATAGCCCCTGATACTTTAATATGCTCCAATTTCATCCTTAATTTAATTTAACCTCAGTTTGACCCTAAATTTCACAAATTATTCAATATTGACCCAAAACTATTTTTTTTCAAAAGAAAATATTTTGCTGCCGGATTTCGGCGTTGAGTTTTCGATTTTTTCTTTTTTTTTCTGTAACATTTTTTTTCTTCGTTTAAACAGCAATATTGTTGTGATTGGCAGTAATATTAACTATATTATTGTTAAACACAGTAAAATTAACTATACTATAGTTTTACACAGTAATATTGTTATATTAATCTCTAGCACATTAATATTAACACAACAAAACTCATTATTATTGTGTAATAGAGTAATATTATTACGTTGACTGTTCAACAAATGTAAACATAATAAAAGGCCAAAAGAATTAATATTACTGTAAGTGACAGTAATATACTATAACAACAGTAATATTACCGTTAACCACAGTAATATTACAATAATAGACAGTAATACTACTACGTTACTTCGTGAATAACTCAAACAAACAAAAAAAATTCAAACAAAATAATAATATTGATGTAGTTGATAGAAATATTACTATAACAACAATAATATTACCGTCAACCACAGTAATATTATTGTGTTTAGAGTAATATTACAATAATAAACTGTAATTTTATTACGTTACTCCGTGAATAACTCAAACAAAACAAAAAATCCAAAAAAATAATAATATTGATGTTGTTGACTGTAATATTATTGTGCTTACAGTTTATTTCACAGTCAACGACAGTAATATAATTACGTTGACTTGTCAACAAATCAAACAAAATAAAAATAAATAATAAAAAATAAAAAATAATAATATTACGTTAATTTACTGTCAACGGCAGAACAGTTACATAAATGTATTGTCAACGGCAGTACAATTACGTTAATTAACTGCCATTGACAGTATAATTATGTTAATTTACTGTCAGTGACAACACAATTGTAACGCCCCGCATTTTCATAAGCATATTATATGAAATTATATTGAGTAAATCGATGATTTCCATTTCATGAATTATCTAGTGGATGTTTATTGCATCCTAACTGCTTATGTGATCTATAATATTTTATTTAATGTGATCGACTCGATTTGGTTAGATAATTGAGTAACTCTATCTATGTGATTAAATGAATTATGTGCTTTAAACGAATAATTAATCTATGCTAATATTGATATTAAATTTAGATTATAGTGATTTGTTTCTCATGTACATGCTTAATTATAATTTATATGGTCTCATGAAAATTATGATATGATAATTAATCTATGCAATGTATCTTTAATTGTTTTACGATTTATGGTTTAATGAATGTAGATACATATATGTGAATGTTGTGCTACGTGAGTTATGATGTAGTAATTAAGCTATGCAATTTATCCCTAAATGTTTTATGATTTAACGAGTATAGATATATCTGTTTGAGCTGTGTATATATATACCATGTGTGTAGTGTGTGTATGTGCCGTATATGTGCTGTACTATATATGCGTATTAAGTTGCCAGGTATTAAAGGATTAAGGAAATCATTGAATTGCAAATATTTGATTAATTGCTATTAAGACCCCAATGGTTTTAGATATTGCATTACAGTCCTTGGGAAATTTCCTCCTAATTTCCTAGTATAAGCCAAGGAAGATTCCTCCTCTTTCCTTCTCAATTTACCTGCGGCGGTTCCTTCTTCTTCTTAAAGAAGAAACGAGGATTTTGGTCTGGACTCTTCTTCCTCTCATTCCACGGCAGCTTCACCCGAAGACTCAATGAAACTCATCAAAATTTCCCCTTCTTCTCTGGGGAGTTTGACATCTAATTAATGGGATTGATTTCCCTATAAAATTCCCCAAGACCATCAAGAGGATCGGACAGGGGATAGCTCCAAGTTCAGCCCCAAAAGCCTTCAGCCAAAGCTCCGAGAATCCTTCGGTTTCCTCTTCTTCCTTGTATTCGATTTTCTTCAAAGAGGTAAGGACTTTTGGTCCTTCTACTGAATTAATGATAATAATAAGATGATGTTTATGTGATTTAATTGATTAATATGCTTAGGAATCGGATTTAGGGATCTAGGTCATGAAACATAGATTTCAATGAACCCTAATTCGATTTCCAGATTCGTAGCCTCAGGTTCCAGTGCATGTTTCATCGATGATTTATTTTCTGAAAATTATGAAATTAATTGTGCGTGTAGATATTTCTGTTAGCTTCGTTTTGATATACGGTATGCGAAATTTGGAATTATATTGATCAAGTTATGAACCGTTTTCTGAAACTGCAGGATTTCTGAGTCATCTATGATTTATGTGTTAAATTATATTTTATCTTGTTCCGATTCATGCGATTCCAACTGGATATGTTTATAGACTTATAAATCTTATTCTCCTTGAAATTTCATGGTGTTTCGTTGAAAGAATGATTTAATTAGTAGTTTTAAAGTTGAATGCTCTGTTCTGAAATTCTGCTGGTGTTACTGTACTAAATGAATTATTTCTCTCCCATGGATAAGTATTTTACTGAACTGTTTTAACATGGTATAAATCATATACATGTGGAGGTTTTTTGGAAATTTCATAATGCTTGTATGTACGGTTTAAGAGATATGAATTTCCAAAGTTGAAGTGCCGAATCTGCCAGATTTCCTTGTAGTTCTTTGAAATAGAAAATGTGGATTTGGATTTCATATATTATATGCGTACGTGCTATTATGATTATCGTATGCTTATATGTTAACATAAATGTATAACCTAGAAAACGCATGAATTGCATTTAAGATAATCACGTTGGTATGTTATAATTATGAAAGTGGTTATATGAAATAATATGATAATCCCCTTCTCTTGTATGTGATACCTCTTGTATGTGGTACGTGTATGTTGAATAATATATGTGAATTAGAAGAATGTTTATTTATGCAATTTGAATTGATTATGCGAGTTATTTGAAGAAGAAACTCTAAGGGAGAAAATGGTTTGAATATGTTTGTTAGCTATTTGGTTATGTGTTATATGGTTACGTGTTTTATGCTAAGTGTAAGTTCGATCTAACATGCTTATATTATTGGAGTCCAATGATGTGTCATTTATGGTACTGCATGGTCAAGTGTAGGAAAGTCAGAATCGTAATATGGTTATCGGTCGAGTAGACACGGGAATACGAGGGGCCAGTATTCCAACTACGGTACTATAGACTAGAGTGGGTAGCTCCCCTCAAAACAGGCTCAGAATATCGACGTCTATTACCGATAACCATGTTATGAATCTGCTAGGGATACCGTCACATTATAGTAATTGTATTGACATAAGTATGATTATGTTTATTTATACGTTTTGAATTGTTTATATGATTTGTCATTTATGATATTGCATGGTCAGTATAGGAAGTCAGAATCTTAAATGGCTATCGGTCGAGTAGACACGGAAATACGGAGGGGCCGGTATTCCAACTACGGTACTATAGACTATAGAGTGGATAGCTTCCATTAATAAACGGGCTCAGAATATCGACGTCTATTACCGATAACCATGTTATAAATCTGATAGGTATCCCGTCATATTGCATTTATGCGTTATATATGTTAATACAGACTATAGAGACTTGATGTCTATATGTACTACAACTAATTGGTCGATGCATCCCCATGTTAATACAACATTTTGTTTATGTGAGTACACCTTGTGAGTATACGTTAAGCAGGGGAAACTCGTCGCCCATGTCAAGGTTGAGGTTCTCGAAGCGGTTATGGAAACTGGTGGAGCGGAGTTCGAGGAATCACGAGCTTTTATACCGACCGACTATTTTCAAAGATTATATCAGTCACTTTCTCTTTAAGTGTTTTAATTTGAGAAGTTTTTATAATGTACTCTCCTTAGGAATCTAGTCTATTAAACCGGGGTGTATGTAAAATAAAGTTATTTTGTGTTCCGCTGTATTACAAGTATTGCTTTAAAACCCCGTCTATGTTGAAGTAGCACTCTTTATGAAAATTATATCTTTCAAATGTGGGTTATGTTTTGAAGAAAGAAAAATGCTTTGACGATTTCCAAACTTATTTTCTAAAGGATCAAATAGGATCCGAAGGTTTTAATAAAGTTCATTTTTCTAAAAACTATTCTTAATTATATAAACGACATGGAGGGTGTTACAAGTAATTACGGTCAACATTTAACGGCGGACGTAAAAAAAAAAAAACCAAAAAGAACAAAAAAAAAAAAACACTTAAAAAAAGTCAGATAAAAAGTTGTCTTATTTTTTTCGTTGCCGTTTCTATCCAGAGAGTCCATTTAACTATAGTTGACAAGTCAAAATGAGCTGTACTTTTGGATGACGGCGAATTTAATTGGCTGTCTCAAAGAATTCATATTAATTACAATCAAGGACACAAGATTAACCCTACTTCATTTTCACCACTATATTTATGTTTTTGAGTCTGAAATCATCAATCGATCATGCTACACCCCCTTCATACATAAGTATTAAGTATTCCACTGCATTTGGAAAATGTTATACACAAGTAATGCTTATGACACAATTGCACAAATGCAATTGGTTTTTAAGTGCTCCGATCCTTATACGGAATTTATTTTGTTCAGTCTAACCGTTAAATTACTTTTAGTATAAAATTTATAGAAGTTATAAATATAAAGTGGAAACGAAAAAAAAAATATCCGTGCGCAACGGCATTATACGTAACGCATCCTAAAACCAATTAGTTTTCTTTTCTTCTTTTCTAAAAAACAAACGCATTAATTATATCGCATATAGAAACTTTTGAGACAGATGCAATATATTAATTATGTTTATACTTAGACGTGTATAGCGATATATTAATTATCTTTATACTTAGATAGATGCAATATATTAATTAATTATGTTTATACTTAGGCGTGTATAGCGATACGTACATAATCGGGCTCACAAAGATTCTCATGATCCTACAAACACCTAGCCACGAGTTACAATTAGAGCAAATATTTATTTTTATCCTTGATTACATTATAAGAGGTAGTTTCGATTAATGTAATGATTACGTCTATAAGAATTGCGTACTCGCATTGAATTTTACAATTAAGAAATTCGAAAGAGAGAATAGGGTGTGCCAGATAATAAAGATAAACTTATAAATTGTTTTTCCATCTAGCATGAATAGATCAAAGATCTATTTTAGCGTAAATTAAGCTTTCACGTAAACCGAATGGTTAAAAAGAAAGGAAGCGCCTCAAAGAAACGAATACAATAAAGGAACAAACGATTGAATGAAGTCAGTATTGATCTGCGTAATTCTAAGTTAGAAGACATGCTTTAATTTTGACGTAATATTGTTTTTAATATAAAGAAAACGCTCACAGAAACGGACACGATAAATGAACACACAACTTAATAAAGTTACGTGTGATCGTAATAAACGGACACGATAAGTAAACAACTAATAATTAAGGATTATTATATCTAAAATTCAAGTTGAAAATTTTCCAAACACATTTTCAAAAAGCAACTTATCTCCCTTGTCCCTTGCTCTAATTTTCACTAGAAAATACTTGAAGGGGCTAAATCGTTACAAAAATATAATTCAGGGACCATGGTGCAAAGATCCCAAAATAGACAACCAGGAAAAATAATTGACCACCTTATATACATAATTGCCTCATCATTACCAACATCCTCTCTGTAGGGTTTTCATTTCTATTTTTTCAGACAAACAAAACACAAATCAGGAGCAGCAGCTTTTCTCTTACGCGCCGTCGTAGCTTTGTCTCCATCCCCACCGTAAAACCCTTCCAACTTTCCGACCACCTTAAGAAAAGCAAAAAAAAACAGAAGCAGCCATGAAAACTGATCTTGAATTCCAAACCAGCAGAAATGGCGGCGCCGGCCAAGATCCAACGGAGGAAGAAGACCAGCAACCCCAACAACAAGTGGTGGCGGCGGCGGTGGCAGAACCACCAACCGATCTCGATTCGATTCCAGACGGCATCCTCGAAGAGATCTTCACACGGGTACCGGCGAAAACAGTGTTCTGCTGCATGGCCGTCAACACAAAATGGCTGTCAATCTTGGAC
Source organism: Erythranthe guttata (assembly GCF_056151865.1). Lineage (NCBI taxonomy): Eukaryota > Viridiplantae > Streptophyta > Magnoliopsida > Lamiales > Phrymaceae > Erythranthe > Erythranthe guttata. Next base: position 4,910,274 of record NC_142545.1, on the reverse strand, counting down.
AACAGAACATTCTTCAAGAGGCACCACTCTCTCTCATCGGCCCGACCGCTCGTGGTTTTCAGCGACCCGTCGGGCCGAAGATCGAACCGGGTTCTCCACCTCTACGAGGGCCGGGCTATACCCGATTACCGACCCATGCCGGCCCGTAGCCTCGGCACCCGAATCGACTTTCCAGATATGGCGAGAGGCCGGTGCACGTTCCTTCACGGCGTGAATTCTTTCGTCACCTCGTGTAAGGGTTTGGTCTGCTGGGCGACTCACCGTGGGGCGGGCGACGTCGTCCTTTCGAACCCGATCACGGGCGAGTACGTGTTGGCCAACGCCCACGCGCGTGGGATGAACAGCCTCAGAGAGCTGGCTTCGGTTTTCGTGGGCGTCGGGTATAGCCGGGAGACGAAGACTTTCGAGCTCTTGAAAATGATTCTCGCGTTGGAAGACGACCCCGTCGACTACTCCATGGTTTGGTATCCGGAGCTCCTCGCTCTGGGTGGCAACTCATGGAGGCCCGCCGGTGAGGCTCTACAATTCGATTTTTCTCTGATGATTTACAATTTGGTCAACGTTGACGACGGAACCATATACTGGAGGTACAAAGACGATTCCTCGATTTGCACCTTCGATTTCGACCGGACCCTCTTCCGTGTCGTGCACCTACCCGACTTCGAGGGTCCGGTTCTCAAAACAGTTAGTTTGGGAGTGTTGGACGACACTCTATGCGCGTCATTCGCTTCTCCTGACAATACCTATCTGGAGTTGTGGTCGGCTAAGACGATTGACAACTGTGGGGCCCGTGGTGTAGAGACGGCTTGGAAGATGCTTCACCGTATACGTATCAATACTTCGACGGCTATGCTTGAAAATAACGGTAGGGTTTGGAATAGGGGTGCGTATCGACCGGTAATGCATGTGGAAAACAATAAGATACTGATGCATCGGAGGACCAATTTCCGTTTGTACGATGTCGTGACGGGGAGCGAGACTGTGTTCCCTCTTGTGGAGGACATAAACGATAATGACGAGGATGCTGACGAGGATGATGACGATGATGATGATGGGCATCCGGTCGCCGTGCAAGTGGTTTCTCTTGTACCCAGCATTATTTGCCTGAAGGAGACGTTGAACATACAGGAAGGCAACATTAGGGTTTTGCGCACCGAATCGAGGTAATTCATTTCGATTTAATGAATAATTTTCTATTAAAGTAGCATTGCCTGATTGCCTGATTGAGCTACTGAATCATATATATATATATATATATATATATATATATATATATATATATATATATATATATATATATATATATATATATATATATATATATATATATATATATGTGTGAAAATATTTCATGTTCTATATATGTGGATTTGATGTGCATTGTTTTCACATGTTGAATGAATATCAAGTGAAGCTTAGTTCCTATATATATTCACTATTTTATGTAAATTTTCGAACATTTTAATTTTTTTTTTCGTTAGATGGCGAATAATCTATGCAAATGTTCTAGTTTCCAAATATGATTTTTCCTATATCTTCTGGTATTTGAATATAAATGAACGAATGTGTTAATTATAGAATGAATAGTAATAGAAATTTAATCATGGTCTTCCATATTAGGAAATTAGAAGATTAAATGAGTAGTTAAGACGTAAAAGAAAGTAAAACGCCTAACACTTTCAATGCTCGTAAAGCAGAATAATATACGTCTCTTTTTAAATCGTTTACCACATTTCTATCACAAAATACTAAATAAAGAGAATTGGATGTATTATGTAGGAGGACAACAAGAAGACAAGGTGCCAGATTTAGAGGTATCTCAGCGTCAACAGGCGAAAGCTCCCGACGACGGAGTTATAAAAGAAGACGAGGGTGAACCATACCACCAAGTGGTTCAGTTTTTTATTTATAATATTACAACTTATTAACATTGTTTTTTGAATTTTACTTATTGTGAAAACTATATCATTAAATTTATTGTTAGAATTAAAAACTTCTGCATATATGTTTGTTTATGAGTGTAACACCTTCATTTTACGTTTTCATGGTTACACAAAAGGTGAAAGTTGTCGATGTGGGACTAAGTATTAATATCTTAGTTCAACGTAGGAGTGTGGACGATGTGCATGTTGTGTGCGTATTTGTATATAGAAAATAAATTAAATAAAATAGTGACGCCTGGATGAATGGTTGGAGAAAAATTCAGATGCAGGCGGATAATTCAGAAATGGTGACGATTTTCAAGAACACGCGGCTCTTCTTCTCTACAGAATCAAGACTTGATAGTTCGTATTCAAAAACCCTTACAAAAGGATTGGGAAGTGCAACTTCTACACGTATATAGAGAAGTGAATGTGTGATAGCTGACCATCTAGCAAACATGGCTTTTGATCAGAATGACAGAGTACTTTGGTACGACAACCCCTAGGCGAGCGTCGGGCTCCTTTTGTTGGGTGATAGTTCTAGCGTTTTTTACTCTAGGATGATTGCTTTGTAACTTATTTATTTTTCTTCTTCGTAAAAATTATGTTTATACTAGAGGGAGAATTACATTTTTTGTCCCTCATGTTTGGCCTGATTCTACTTTTGCTCCCCGTTGTTCCAAAGTGAACAGAGTTCACCTCCAAGGTTCAATTTTAAACACTCTCGGTCGACTCCGTTACATGCTCATTTGCAAGTAACGAAAAAAAAAACTATAATTTGGGGCCAAAATTGAAATTTAAAATTTCTTTGGGGCAGGAAAATAATTAGAAATTTTAAAAATACTACTTCTAATTATTTGTTTAATAATATTATGTATAAATGAAATTTGTTTGGTTAATTTTTTTATTAATTAAAAAATTAATTATATGCAGTTAATTAAAAATAAATATTACGTTTACAAATAAATATAAATACAACTGTAAAATGATTATAATAATTGTATAATTAATATTTATAAATTATTAATCGTCATATTCACTATTATTAAAATTTAAAATCTCCACTAATAACAAATAACAAATGTTATATATATATATATATATATATATATATATATATATATATATATATATATATATATATATATATATATATATATATATATATATATATATATATATATATATATATATATATATATATATATATATGTATATATATAATATAAAAAAATTATGTCAACCCGTGTAATTTAAAAGAAGGATTGAATTTTGAATTTTTTTGACTCGGTATGGAGAAAATATGTGGGTATCTTTAAATATTTTATTTGATCAAGAAAAAATATGTGGGTATCATCTATATGTAACATTTATATTGACTATTTAATATAGCATATTATATATATATATATATATATATATATATATATATATATATATATATATATATATATATATATATATATATATATATATATATATATATATATATATATATATATATATATATATATATATATATATATATATATATATATCAAGGTTGTAAAAAGCGGTAATCGGGTCCGAGTCGGTCAGGCACCGACTCACGATTAATCGGTGCGGCGGTGATTAATCGGTGATAAATCGGAAATAAATCGGTTTTGAAAATTTAATATAATATATTTGTAGATATTATTTATAAATACTCAAAACATAGATAAAAAAATATTTAAACATAGTTATATCTCCATCATGTATATATTCTAATAACATAATAAAAGTTTAATAATAATAAGATTATAATACATAAATATCCTTATAAAATATAAATAAAAAGGCAATTTTTTTTGAATTTACATACATTCTTGGCATACATTATTAGTTCTTTAACAATAATAATTAACATAAACAAAATCAAGCATAAACTCCTTTTTTAATTAAAATTCCAACTTTTATTTTGATTTAGATAAAAAAAATGATTTTTGACCGATTTTTTGCCGATTTTTGCCACCGAAGTTTGACCCGCCTTAAAGGTTTGACCGTCTCGGACCGCCTCGGACCGCCTCAGACCGCATTGGACCGCCTCAAACCGCCTCACAAGCAAAAAACCGATTTTTCAAACCTTTACACTAAAATCGTAAAGGTTTTGGATCGCCTGCGCCTCGGCGACCGATTAATCGGCCGCCTCGGCCGATTTTTAGAACATATATATATATATATATATATATATATATATATATATATATATATATATATGGGCATATTACAAATAAGCCCATCAGTGGGTACTTATTCATAAAGAGATCCAGACAATAATCTCCTTTATCAATAAGTCCACACATGGTCCAGATTTTTGTAAAGGACTAAAATAACCCCTCTTACTTTAATATGCTCCAATTTCATCCTTAACTTAATTTAACTTCCATTTGACCCCAAATTTCACAAATTATTCAATTTTGACCCAAAACTTTTTTTTTTCACAAAAATTTTTTTTTTCAAAAACTTTTTTTTCCCGCCGGATTCCGGCGGTCAACGCCGGACTCCGGCGTTGACTTTTTTATTTTTTATTTTTTTTTTTTTTCTTTCTTCCAGATTTTTTTTTCCGGATTCCGGCGTTGACTTTTTTTTTTTTCTTTTTTTTTTCTTTCTTCCGGATTTTTTTTCCGGATTCCGGCGGTCAACGCTGGTCTCCGGCGTTGACTTTTTTTTTTTTTTTTCTGTAACTTTTTTTTCCGTTTAAACAGCAATATTGCTGTGAATGACAATAATATTAACTATATTACTGTTAAACACAGTAAAATTAACTAAACTATAGTTTAACACAGTGATATTGCTATATTAATCTCTAGCACATTAATATTAACACAACAAAACTCATTATTATTGTATAATAAAGTAATATTACTATGTTGTCCGTTCAACAAATGTAAACATAATAAAAAAAACCAAAAGAATTAATATTACTGTGAGTGACAGAAATATTACTATAGCAACAGTAATATTACTATAGCAACAGTAATATTACAATAGTAGACAGTAATATTATTACGTTACTCGTTGAATAACTCAAACAAACAAAAAATCCAAACAAAATAATAATATTGATGTGGTTGACAGGAATATTACTATAACAACAGTAATATTACAGTCAAGCACAGTAATATTATTTTGTTTACAGTAATATTACAATAATAGACAGTAATATTAATACGTTACTCCGTGAATAACTCAAACAAAACAAAAACCCCAAAAAAATAATAATATTGATGTTGTTGACAGTAATATTATTGTGTTTACAGTTATTTTACTGTCAACGACAGTAATATAATTACGTTGACTTGTCAACAAATAAAAAAAAATAAAAAAAATAATAATAAATAAAAAATAATAATATTGCATTAATTTACTGTCAACGGCAGCACAATTACATAAATGTAATGTCAACGGCAGTACAATTACGTTAATTAACTATCATTGACAGTATAATTACGTTGATTTACTGTCAGTGACAGCACAATTACGGTCAATGTTTATCGGCGGACGTGGAAAAACAAAACAAACCAAACAAAAAAAAAAAAAAACTTAAAAAAACACTAAAAAAAGTCAACGCCGGAGACCGCCGGAAAACGGCGAAAAAATCCGGAAGAAAAGAAAAGAAAAAAAAAAGAAAAAAGCAAAAAAGAAAAAAGTCAACGCCGGAGACCGGCGTTGACCGCCGGTCAACGCTGGAAACCGGCGAAAAAATCCGGAAGAAAGAAAAAAAAAATGAAAAGTCAACGCCGGAATCCGGCGGCAAAAAAAAGTTTTTGAAATTTTTTTTTTTTTTGAAAAAAAAAAATTTGGGTCAAAATTTAATAATTTGTGAAATTTGGGGTCAAATTGAGATTAAATTAAGTTTAGGATGGAATTGGAGCATATTAAATTATACTCCAACAAAAAGTCAAAATTGAATTTTTGTGGTCAAAATTGGACTTTTATGGACAAAATTGATAAATTGGGGTTACAATTAAGAATTGGGTATAAATGGTTGAGGGTAATATTGGGATATACATGAATGTTTCCTTTAGTTATAATAAATATTAAAGGGATGGGCTTATTAGTGAAAGAGATATGTCCCCTAAACCTAGAATAAGAAACATGCTTGGTTGGGGACTTTTGCATAAAAATCCATATATATATATATATATATATATATATATATATATATATATATATATATATATATATATATATATATATATATATATATAAATAATCCGAATATTAAAAAATGTTTAAACAATATTTGTAGTTTTAATTGTAATGTACTAATTTAAGACGATAAATAATAAAATATCATTAAATTAAATTATACCAACCCTCATTAGGAGAGTTGGTACCTAGCCGTTACCAATAGGGTAACGGTCTAGGGTTCGAGTCCCCCCCTCCCCTACTTCCCCTTGTAATGGACTTGAATTTACTCAAAAAAAAAAAAATTATAAATATTCAAATTTTATACATATATATCGCAAGATTTTTAAAATAATTAAAACGAAATGAATATATTTTTTGAAATCATTCCAAATACACTAAAATTTCATAAATTATTAGAATGTATATTTAAATTACAAAATTATTAACATAACTATTTAATTAAAAATTGAAATAAAAATAATACTTCAAAAAAAGAATCAAAATATTACATTTTTCGGAAATTTAAATCTTATTAATAAAAGGAAGGTTGCATTAGTAAACCCTAGGGCAACTTTTCCCGCTCATTTGAATCATGAATTTTACAATTATCAATTACTTTTATTATTTTATTTTATTTTATTTAGTAAATTAAGAATCAAGATTATATTTTTAAATCAACCCACCTCTTTACGTATTCTATCTTCTCTCTTTTTTTTGGAATCTCTTCAATCCCAAATTTTCCGTATTTAATTCGATCTGATAAGATCCATCCGTGATTTGGTATTTTGGTTATCACATTCTCAGATTTGTGTGATTTGTTGATTAATGGCAAAATAAACGGAATATGATGAATTTGTTAATATTTAAATATCTGAAGTTCTATGCATCATTTAATTTGTTCAATTTTTTTTTTCTTTTTCTCCATTCCAAAAACCCTAGGGGCAGGGGATTGTTCTACAGCGGTAAATATCATCTCCATTTGTCGGAGTAATTTGGATTCAGTAAGTTTGTAATTCAATAATTTGAATTCGTGTAATTGCAGATTTTTTTTTTCTTTCCATATATATATATATATATTGGTTATCTTACATAGGTCAATGTCTTTAGAATTGAACATTTTGCTAATAATGTTATTGATGTATTAACGAATGTGAAATTGTCAATAATTGCAGTACATGTCTTATTTGGTGCTGTGATAGATCTATAAGTGACCAAGTAGATTTATCTATTAATGAAGTAATTTACGTAAAAGCTTTGAAACTTGCTATCTAACTCACATCTATCATTTTTTTATTTATGATCCTCTTTGCGTATCCACCATTTGGCCTAGGTTTTTTATTTTTGGCCATTTACTTCTTACGCTTTTGAGGGAATTTATCTTATAATTTTATAGGTTTGATTGAATGCAGAAATTATGGGAAATGAGGATAAATCTTCCAAAGTGTAATCAAGGAAACCAATGAACCTACTCGCTTTTTGTCACATGAAAGTAAGTTCAGAGATAAAATCTTTAATTTCTTCTATTTTTTTACGGCGGGCACTGTTACTTAAATTCGTTGTATTCGTTGATGATTTATGTGAGAGTTTTAAATGAAATTCTTTTAATTTATATTGTTATGCTTAATCAATGAAAATTAGGTAGAAGCTACTAGGTTTTTGATTGGTTCTTCATATTGTTTTATTTGTTGCAATGTTGTGTTTCCAACTTTGATTATTGTCTGCAGTTTTTTTAGCAAATATTTTAGCAATTATTTGTTTATTTGTTCAACGGGCGATTTCTGGCAACAGTCCAAATTCTTCATAATATTCTAATTTCCTCCCCTAAGTTTTGCCCTTAGTTTTAAATAGCTAGAACCACTTCATTGGTAGATAATAATTTATCAACCTTTAAAAGCAAACCTGTAATTCTGTAACTTTTTATATTTGTTTTCCATTTTCTCCAACTGTCCGACTACTAAATGTCCGTTTATTGAAATATAAAAGAAGTCATTTTAATGTCGATTACCACTCCTGTGCACTTCTGTTCAATGTTTATTTTTTGTTCTTATTCTATTATCATGTTCTCCATTCTTTCTTCTTCTTAACAGAGCATTATGAAAGACAAAAATCAGTACAACAACATCCCTACGTAAGTAAAGAAAAATATCAATCACAAGGTACGTATTGTTTTCTTAGTTTATTGTTTGTTAAACTCTCTCCAAATCTAATTTATACCCTCTTGGGATTTAAATCTTAATGCGTAATTGTCGGTACTTTCTCCCATTAAGGATTTATTTGTTTCAGTCATTATTTGTTGGTGGATTAAACTATTTAAGTGCTTGCAAATCAAAATCTGGGGGATAGAGATTTTAGGGAATCAAAATTTTTCCCTTATTCAGTTAGTCATGTTTATTCGCATGAAATTTAACCAAGATTTGTATCCTTTATAAACAATGTTCTTATGATTTTTTATTTATTTATGTGTTGAGAGTTTCCTTCAAAGAAAAGATCTGTATCGTTTCATTTGTAATTTCTTAACAACTAAACGTAAAAATTAATTTAATTTCGTCATTTGTCTCATTTATGTCTATCTATACTAAATATTTTTCCATGCGTATGTATTTTTACTGAGCATGTTTTCTGGTCCGGTTGACATAATGATAATATCACTGCACTAAGTCATATACAAAATATTACAAGAAACTTTGGAAAATCTCGAATCGTGTACATTTTTCATTATTATGTTAAATATTTTTTTTCTATATATTTTTATTTTTATGTGTTTTTTTTAAATAATCTCTAAAAATATAAAAATTCCGCGCATCACAAATCTAAAATTAGTTTCGTCTTTGCAGTTAATTAGCATCTCATTTAAATATGCTAAGTCTATAAAGCTAACTTGAGTCAACTCTCATACTCCAATCCAGTAGCATTTGAAAGTATACAACATAATGTTATTAACTATTTTGAATGTTGAGTAGGTTTATGAGATTCTACATCTGGTGAAATACACCATATAGTTTTAAACCGTAGATCTACATAAATAAATATCCACTAAGCATACATACATATGGATTATTATGTGTAGATCTAAGGTTAAAAACTACATGGTGTAATTCACCAGGTGTAGATTCTACAAAACCGAGTATCTTCTACAAAAATTGAACCGCTAAAAAATATGTTGGTAGTGATAGGGACTACAAGTGTACAACCGAGTGATTGTTACTGTGTTAATTTTATTAGATGCAGTGAGTTGTTGTTGCACGCTGGAAAAACAATCGACAATATAATTATGCAATTGTTTTTGCTTATTATGATGTATCATGAAATTTGACTAGAAAAGTTCTTTACATTATTTTTATGGTCTTCCTGCAAAAATATAAACTATTCTAATTTTGACACCTTAATTTTATGATTTAAACGAAATATTATTTTGCCTTAATTTTATTCCAATCCCGTGCATCGCACGGGTGAAATTACTAGTTATAAATAAGATAATAGCTTTTGGATTTATAGAATATATAATTTTGCAATAATATATATATATATATATATATATATATATATATATATATATATATATATATATATATATATATATATATATATATATATATAACACGTCATCAATTGAACTCCAACTAAGCAATTTGGAGATATGACATAGACATTTGCCACATTTCTTTCATAGATGGCATAGATCCCGTTTTTTTATTATATATAGATGGTAAATACAGTTTTATTTACAATATAATAAAAATAAACAAATAAATATGATCCAAATTTATTGAAATAAAAGTATAGAAACTAAAATGACGTACAAATTAATAATAATGTATGTACATATGAACAAAATAGAAAAAAGTAAGCATTATTACTGGACACAAAAATTAATTTTGTTACAAAAATATGTAAACGCTAAATAATCTATTACATGCTCAATCAAGTTCATTAGTTTCAATTTCTTTTTCTTCGAAACCAAGCTTACAATCATCTCACGTATAATCAAAATATGGAAATGCATAACTATTTTTTTCTAAATCCATCCTTAAAATATGCACGGATCATATTTATGCGTGCTATACAACGTCATAGGGCTTCTCTCTTGCTAATGTCGTCGCGTATAACACAAACGATGATATCCATGGATCTGCAAAAAAAAAAAAAGGCGTAAGTTAGATTGTTATATGTTAACATACATAATAAATGAATAACATCATAAATATTCAACGACAAATAAATGTTTCAAGCGAGCACATCGATAAATACTAATTGCATTATGAATTTACAAAACAAAAGGAATAAAAAAAAAGAGTTTTAGATGAGGACCTTAGTTTAGCATGATTATAACAAAATATGTAGATGAAGAGAGAGAGATGAATGAGTTGGGGTTGAGATTGGGGGTATTTATACTTAATTTTCACACACTAAATAAGTAAATAAAATGATTTTAAGGAAATCATATATTGTTTATATTAGTTAATGTATCTATATATATATATATATATATATATATATATATATATATATATATATATATATATATATATATATATATATATATATATATATATATATATATATATATATATATATATATATATATATACTAAAACATGTATACATATATATTTTACCATAATTGGACATAACTAAAATAAATGTAAATTAATTTCATAAAATAAAAAATAGACATGATTGACAACAAATCTGGTGATTGATTTTATTTGATGCAAATTCAAATAACTTATTAATAATAAATAATTGAAAGTCAAACTTTACATAAATTAAAATTAATTATGGTGATATTATTTCTATAAGTTATCAATATATAATAGATATGATATGATGATATATATATGTGTATATACAGATATGTATATATAAATGATTTAGATAATAAATGCATATCCAAATTTTAATAAAAATCAAAACATATGAAATATACACACTATTTTTTATCTTTTTTCTTTTTGGTATTATATTAATAAAAATATAAATTTCATAATATATTAAAATTATTACATTCACTTCATTCATAAAAAAATCATTAACATGTGGTGAAAATCATTAACCGATCAATGTTGGGGGTCAAAGAACTTCATCAAAATTACCAACAGAGGTTATTGGAACACATACACCAATCCTGAAAGATTTTCTCGTATGAATTGGTGTATGTGTTCCAATAACCTCTGTTGGTAATTTTGATGAAGTTGTTTGCTTTTGGTGATCCCCAATATTGATCGGTTAATGATTTTCACCACATGTTAATAATTTTAATATATTATGAAATTTTGGTGATCCCCAAAATTATTACATTCACTTTATTCATAAAAAAACCCATTGGATTTCATCAATGAATCGCGATTTAAAAAAAATACAAAAAAATGCAATATATAGAAAATTACCTGTATGTTTTCGATTTTGCACCATCTTCTCGGTTTTCAGACCTACAGACTCTCCATCGATCTTAGCAATAAGGGGCTATAATTACAGAGTTTGGGTTGAACGAAATGGGTTGACGAGATTTGCAGATTTTTTCCTGTTGTGTCGGTTTGCAGATTTACAACCTTTCTATCGATCTGAGAATTCGGGGGATAGGGTGCGTTGAAAGAAACGAGAGGAGAGGTTTTGCAGTTTCAATCTCACGATTTGAGATTTTTTTGCCTCAATTTTAGCTAAAACCTGATTTAGTGGATAATTATATTTAAGAAGATAATTTTCCTATTTTGCTGCAAAGGGCAAATCAGCCAAAAATATTAGTAGGAAGTTTTAGCAAAATAAGACTTATGACTTGGACTAGGACCTATATAGTTATAAAATGGAGGGTCTATAGAAAATTGGGGCTATTAGTGAGAACCCCCTCTATCATTTTTTTTTTAATAAGGATGGGTCTAGCCCATTTTCACTAATTAGTGATAGACCTATCCCCTCTTTTATTCTAAAATTTACCGTCTCTCCACCATTTTAGTCCCATTTTATTATCCTTTTTTCTTTTTTTCGTTTATTTTTTTTAAAACAAATTTAAAAAAATTAAAAATTAAAAAATGAATTAAATTTTTTTTTCCGGATTGAATTAAAAAATTCTGAAATCAACTACAATATTTCCTAAAACAACTATAATATTTCCGAAAACAACTATAATATTTCCGAAATCAACTATAATATTTCACAAATAAGCTATTTAATTTTTTTTATTATTTCATATTTTTCCATAATCAACTATAAAATTATCGTAAAACAACTACAAAATTGTAGTGCTTAACAAGTTTAACAAAAATTGAAATGAACTGCAGAATTACTAAACAGCTATTATTTTTGTTCATTCTTTCTCGAATCAACTATACAAAATCAAAATCAACTATAAATAGGAAAAATCAACTCTAAAATATCGAAATCAACTATAATTTTTTTTAACAACAACTATAAAACTGTCAAAATCGACTACAAAAAGTCAAAACTAACTACAATTTATAGAAATCAACTAGAAAAGAAAAAACCCAATTGCAACAAAAACTACTATATAATGGAGCAGTTACATCTACGAAAACACGATCTTCCCCCAATCCACGGGCAAAAATCCTTCAACTAAGAAAAAAATCAATTGAACCACCATAAAATGAATAAACTCTGCAAAAAGCTTCCGCCTCGAATCCCATATTCTCTTTATGAAAGGTCCGAATTTCCTCCCCTCGATTTTGCAGTTGGCGCTGAAAAATAAATACGCATAAATTTATGAGTAAGCTAGTAAATTGCCGGATTATGAAAATTAAATAAAATCGACTATAAGTATCCAAACCGACTATAGAGCATAACAATAAATCAATATACTCTCTCATGCTAATCAACTATGAAACAGAAAATTCCATGAAAAAAATACTAAAGCAGCAATAAACTTCACTAATACAATTACAAAACAAAACTCTGTCAATGTACTAAAGCAACAATAAAATTCACAAATAAAACTACACACAAAAATCTATCAATATACCGAAACAACAATAAAACTCCAACTACAGTTATGTACACATACAACATAGAAATCATCAACCTTGGAAAAACAACATAAAACAAAATTGAATCAAAACGGCAGTTAACTCACCGAAGATAATTGATCTACTGTCGATGAAGTCGTATTGCCTCTCCAGATCATCATCGAGAATTGTAGCGGCGGTGGGATCACAGATCCGGCGTCGGAGACGAGCTATGACGATAGAGAGGGATCTACAACCAGATTTGTCGCACGGTTTCGATGTTGTAGTGTCGACGGCGCTCTGAAATCAGAGATTGTGGCGCCGGTGGCGACGGCGGCTGAATCTGTGGAAGATGGGGACCTGCGTGAAAAGAGAGAAAAGGGAGGCTGAGAGAGAGAAAAGAGAGAAATAAATAATAGGTTGAAACGATAGAAATAATTAGGTTAGTTTGAATAGGTATGGAGTAATATGGGCATAACAATTAATAATTTAATAAAATATTAGATTTAATTATGATATGGGGGTTATCACTATTAAAGGGGTTGAATCCCCTCTAATATATCCTAATGTATTGGGGGTTTTTCACTAATAATCCCTAGAAAATTACTCCTTTGTTAAATGCATCAATGTAATTAATGTTAAGGGATTTATTTTTCTCATTAATAAATGAATGATGGTAACCCATTTTGCGTATGGAAATGCATTTTTTAATTTTTTTTTTATAAATGCACAAGTAGGGTAGTTATTTCCTTATTAATACTTGATTTATTGTTTTAGTCGGATGCAAAAGCAATAGTTGTTGGACCTATTATTTATGAAATATATCAATTGCCACTTTAGTTGTATTATTAAGGGGTCATTATAAATAAACTCATTAATGAGTACTTATTCATAAAGAGATCCAGACAAAAAACTCATTTACAATAAGTTCTCACATGGTCCAGATTTTTGTAAAAGACTAAAATAGCCCCTTATATTTTAATATGCTCCAATTTCATCATTAACTTAATTTAACCTTAATTTGACCCCAAATTTCACAAATTATTCAATTTTGACCCAAAAAACTCATTTACAATAAGTCCTCACATGGTCCAGATTTTTGTAAAAGACTAAAATAGCCCCTTACATTTTAATATGCTCCAATTTCATCATTAACTTAATTTAACCTTAATTTGACCCCAAATTTCAGAAATTATTCAATTTTGACCCAAAACTTTTTTTTTTCAAAAAAAAAAAAAAATTCAAACTTTTTTTCCCGCCGGCGTTGACTTTTCATATTTTATTTTCTTGTAACGTTTTTTTTTCTCGTTTAAACAGCAACATTGCTGTGATTGACAGTAATATTAACTATATTACTGTTAAACATAGTAAAATTAACTAATCTACAGTTTAACACAATAATATTGCTATAATAATCTCTAGCACAGTAATATTAACACAGCAAAACTCATTATTATTGTATAATAGAGTAATATTACTATGTTGACCGTTCAACAAATGTAAACATAATAAAAAGCCAAAAGAATTAATATTACTGTGAGTGACAATAATATTACTATAACAACAGTAATATCAACGTCAACCACAGTAATATTACAATAATAGACAGTAATATTATTACGTTACTCCGTGAATAACTCAAACAAACAAAAAAACCTAAACAAAATAATAATATTGATGTGGTTGACAACAATATTACTATAACAATAGTAATATTACCGTCAACCACAGTAATATTATTGTGTTTACAGTAATATTACAATAATAGACAGTAATATTATTACGTTACTCCGTGAATAACTCAAACAAAACAAAAAACCCAAAAAAATAATAATATTGATGTTGTTGACAGTAATATTATTGTGTTTACAGTTATTTTACTGTCAACGAAATAAAAAAAATAACAAAAAATAAAAAATAATAATATTACGTTAATTTACTGTCAACGGCAGAACAATTACATAAATGTATTGTCAAATGCAGTACAATTACATTAATTAACTGTCACTAACAGTATAATTATGTTAATTTACTGTCAGTGACAGCACAATTACAATCAACGTTTAGCGGCGGACGTAAAAAAAAAAAAAAAACTTAACAAAACACTAAAAATGTCAACGCCGGAGACCGCCGGAAACCGGCAAAAAAATACGGAAGAAAAAAAAAAGAAAAGAAAAAAAAAAGTCAACGCCAAAAACCGGCGAAAAAATCCGGAAGAGAAAAAAAAAAATCGAAAAGTCAACGCCGGAATCCGGCGGCAAAAACAAGTTTTTGAAAAGAAAAAATCAAAATTGGATTTTTGTTGTCAAAATTGGATTTTTGTCGACAAAATTGATTAAATTGGGGTTACAATTAAGAATTGGGTATATAGGGTTGGGGGTAATATTGGCATATACATGAATGTTTCCTTTATTTATAATAAATATTAAAGGGATGAGCTTATTGGTGAAAGAGATATAGCCCATAAACCTAGAATAATAAAGATGCTTGGTTGGGACTTGTGCACAAAAATCCCTATTATTAATACATAGGAATTATGTGATGTAAGTTGTTTTTTTGAGATGCCAGTTACAAAACATGTACATGTAATGAGGATGGAAGTTGAGAATTTACTATATTACCCTTAAAAGAACACTTGCTAGAGGGTTTGTTTTTTCTTTTACATACGAAAAGGAACGATACCTCATCCATTATTCACAATTTTATAGATAAAATAAAAATAAAAATAAATACTAGGAAGATGCACGTGCGTTACACGTGTCTAGTTCATTATTATATTAATTTTTATTTTATATATCTCCTTTTGTGTATTTGTCCTTCAAAATATATAATTATTTGAATAAAATATTATATAGGGTGGTAATATACGCAGGCGCTATTTTGGCGTACATGCATTTTTTTACCATAACTTTTTGCATTTTTACTTTTAAGTTTTTACCAGTTTACATTTTGTTTACCAATTCATATAATCATTTAAAAAACGAATTTGAACATTCAATTAAAAAAAAAAAATTAGATATTCAACAATTTTTGAAATGGATCCAACGAATATATAGACCCGTAGGTAATATTTTCGTTTTTTCTCGAATCTTCAAGTACTCGTGTCATGTGCTCGCGTAATATCACACGAGTACTTGATTTTTTTTTCTTGTGGTCGTGTGATTTTGCGCAACCACATGTCATGTGTTCGCGCAAAATCACACGAGGAGATGAATAATTTTTATTTTTTTTGTGTTCGTGTTATTTTATGCGAGCACCTTCTCAGTGGTCGTGTGAATATACGCGAGACTTGAGTCGGTGCTCGTGTAAAATCACGCGAGCACATTTTTTTTTTAATTTTTTTTAAATTATATATATTTTGCTTACTTTATTTATTTGAAAATACGAAGTATACATAACTGTTGATGAAGATACGGAAACATCCGAGTTACATGATTTCAGTCATTTTTTCATAATTTCTGCTGCATTCGAGAGTAAAGATGCACTGGTTGAGTGGGTGATGAACATGGCCGTTAGTCATGGTCATGAGATTAGACGTCAGTCTTTCCACGAAGGCAGACAATATCTGACGTGTAAAAGGGCCTTTAAAGGACGAGGAAAAAATATCGGTATCGTAACAAGTCGGAAGTATGGTTCAATGAAGTGCATGTGTCCTTTTGCGCTATGGGGTAAAGAGGGTCGTGATGGATTATGGCGTCTTACCATTAAAAATTGCAATCATAATCATAATCATCATAAATATCCCCAAGTAATACGTTCGTTAAGTCGCTTGACTCAAGAGCAACGAGAAGTTGCAAAGTTACTGAAAAACAGTCACGTAAAGCCGAAGAAAATTTTACATCACTTGAGACAGACTAATCCGAATACGTCTGCGGCTTTGAGAGATGTGTACAATGAATCTGCAAAAATTAGATGAAAGGAAATGAAATAAAAAAACAGTTGTGCAAACATCTGTGGCACAAACTTAGTGAAAGTGGATACATCAAATGGCATCGAACAAACTCAGCGATACAATGCAAGACGTTATGTTCGCGCACCCCCATTCAATCAACCTTCTGCAATTATTTCCATACATTATATTGATGGATTGCACTTACAAGACTAACAGGTAATATTTATTTAAATGTGAATTTTAATTATTATATTATATGTACGAGTCGATAAAATTATAAATACCTTCATGTAGATATGAAATGCCTCTTTTGGAAATTATTGGGGTTACTCCGGTGGGAAGGAACTTCACTATTGCTGTTGCTTTTATGTCACGTGAAGATGAGGACACTTTTACATGGACGTTGAGATGTTTGCGAGATATATTACCGTCAGAAGCAGAACCAGAAGTGATACTGACAGATCGTGAGTTGGGCCTATTGAAAGCATTGCCTAACGTGTTTCCACAGTTGAATCATATGTTATGTTTATATCACATAAACAGAAACGTTGAGGCAAATGCAACGAAGTTCTTGGGCAGTAAAAATCACGGGTGTGTTGTTCCGGAGGACTGTCTGGGAAGCGTTAGTGAATTCAGAGACTGAGGAAGAGTATGGATTCAATTATAGCGAGATGGTGAGTTTGTACGGGGAATATCCCAAGCTGATAACATACGTCAATTACACGTGGTTGATTTACAAGGAGAGATTTGTAAAGTGTTGGACTAACAACATCGTCCATTTCGGTAACACGACGACAAACATGTATACAACATTTTTTTTAAATATTTGTTATGTAAAATATTACATATATGTATTAATTGATTATTTTTTGAAACAGGGTGGAGAGTGCACATCGTGCATCAAAGAGTTGGTTGAATCATCGACTGGAGCTATTGATACTGTGCAAAATCAACTTGATGCGCAAGTTCACCTTCAAATTAATGAACTGAATGGATAAAACGAGAGAAGCAGAACAGTCAGAATGTACGGTACTTCATATCCGTGTTTTGGTGCTTTGATATGCAACGTATCACATAATGCATTGGATCTTTAGGATAAAGAGTTGGAAAAATTGCAACAGAATCCGGACAGATGTAACTGCTACCTAAGTATAACACATGGTCTCCCGTGTGCGTGTCAAATTGCAGTTAAAATTGCGGAAGGAGATACTTATTACCCCCAATAGATACATCCATTCTGGAGAACATTGACCGTTGAGCCAATGACAATTCCATACCAAGATGAGGAACCGTTTGATCGCGCAATTATAATTAAGAAAGTTCTTTTTGACGAGATCGAGAAATTATTGAAGATTGATTACATGTCTGAAAAAAATGCAGCCAACTATTTACGGAACATATATAGTCCTGCTTCAACACATTTGGGAGAGCCGTCATTTGTGAAAGCAAAGGGACGACCCAAGAATAACGCGATGAGCACATCATGAATCGAAAAATGGAAGTTAAATCATCTTCGGGGTCAAGGGGGCATAACATCCCGACTAAAGAACCGACTGAAGGAACGCCAGAATCGAAGCTCAAAAGGTCGTGGTCGCGGACGTACTAAATCTACGGAATAATCGGTTATAACTGCCCGAGAACGGGTCAATTTCTTTTCCTTTCTTCATTCGTTTCTCGCACAATCTATAGCCTCATATGTTAATGTGAGGGCCGATGGTAATTGTGGGTACATATTCACTGCCGAAATTATTTATGGAAGTAAAGAAAAATGGCCACAAGTAAGAACAAACTTGGTTGCAGAGTTTATGAAGCGTCATCATTTATATGCTGATATGTTTGGTGGAGGTGAAGAGGGTCGTAATGTAGTCACTGATCATATTCTGACATGCATTCATGAAAGCGGACCTGCGCCACGGACCAAATGGATGTCAACAGATATGGGACTGGCAATTTCTACGAGATACAACGCAATGGTGCTAATATTCACTGAGTTTGGTAGTTTAACTTATCTACCTCTAGTTGGGAATCCTGCGTTAACAAATATTATTCATATGTCGTTACATAACTATCATTTCATGATCCTTCGAGTACCGGTTTAGTGCCTTCTACCTCGTCTCCATCCTCAGTGGAGGTATTACACAGCTCCCAATTTACTCGCATTACAAGATTTTGACGCTGATCGACTAGCTTTGTGGACGACGTTAAGTACTAGGTATAGGTAGATTCGGCGTATTTATTTATGTTTTTGGATGTTGAACTTTGTTATTTGGTTTTTTTTTTTATATTTTGTAACATTAAAAAAAGAAAACAAATAATATATATATATATATATATATATATATATATATATATATATATATATATATATATATATATATATATATATATATATATATATATATATATATATATATATATATATATATATATATATATATGTCGACTCGCGTGAATTCACTCTAATGATTGGGAAACTTCTGCCACTAACGGTCCGTCCACTCGCAACCCCATGATGAAAGCAACGTCGTGGAGCGTGATCGTCATCTCTCCCCACGGCATGTGGAAGCTGTTCGTCTCCAGCTGCCACCTCTCCACGAGCGCTAACATTAGTTGGTTATTCATATTGGGGAGCCAATAGTGTTGTAAGTGGTAAAGCCCGGTTCCCTCCAACCTGCTATTCATCATGTCATCCTGCGGGCCGAGGTAGGTTTCCAGTGCTCTATTTCTTAACTCGACCCGTCCAGTAGCACGACGTTCTTAATTAATTGCATTTATTAGATAGCGAAAACACAAATTATAAAAATATATAAAACACGTATTAAAAACAAACTTACATGTCCATCCCAAACATATATCTCTATATGTGACTTGAACCAATGCATAAACTCCAAATTTTTCGGCCCTCCCTCGCACGAACCCTCCAAATACGGCGGACCATCCAAAATTGGAAAATTTATGCCACGACCACCTTTACGTGCCGGCTCCCCACCATCATGATCATCATTGCCGTCATCATTAGCCACCATCTCCTCGTAATCATCGCCGTCATCATTAGTGATATGATCCATCCATGCATCCAAGTTAGGGACGAGCTGAACAATGTGCAAACTCACATTGTGCATGTTGATGAGATTGCGGTGATTGTGAAGTTAACTTTCGTCTTGGCTCAACAAAACGATGATCAAGATCGCACTTGGAGGGATGTCATTGAGTTTGAGAGTTGTGTTAGTTGGCTGCCAATGAGAGAGATCGATCAATCATGAGATTGAATGTATTTATATTCCTTTTTATATTTGTCCGGATTCGAGGATGAATCATTTTAAAGAGGGGTGGTATGATACGATCCACACAAGCTCAAAGATGAAGAATTGGAAGAAGACAGCGAGTGAGATTAATGGAGTCGTTCGTGTTGGAATTGAATAATAAAAGCTCGAATCAGGCCTTTGAAGAGTCCTTGTTGAGGAATTGGAACAAAAGAAAGAGAAGAATTCGTTGGACAAGTCGAATTCCATGCATCCGAGACTCTCGCCTATTTCTGGCCGTTTATCCATTCGGGTTATAACTCCCTCATATGACGTCCAATTAAGGTGTTTCTAATTGATATGGAAAGCCAACTGGAAGTTCTACAACTTTTATGTTTTGTGCGGAGAGAGATTCGAAGTGTAACAGTGTCCTAATGAAGCTTGAAGTTCATGCACGTGCACAACCAATTGTCTACGCGAGATTATAAGGGTGATCGAGAAGTCGACTTGAAGATCAAGTTACTTAATTTAAATCTGCACGTTTTAATTTAGGATTTATTATGTTTTTATTATTTTAGAGTTCTTTATGGTTAAGATTTTCTTATTTATTAGTTTCCTTATTATACATTGAGTAGATGGCAAATAAGCTCATGACAAGGGCACTTAATTAAAAGAGGGACATCCAACTTTTTTGTCTTTCAAATAAATCCAGCCCATTCAAACTTATTTGCAAATAAGGAAAATCCTTTTATATATACCAAAATTACCCCCAATTCATTGAAACCCAATTCAACTCCAATTTCATGATGTACACCCCAATTTAGCCCAATTTCATCAATTAACCAATTTTAACCGTAATTTCAATTTTGACCCCAATTTTGACCTGCCACCACCGGAGACCGCCGGTCGCCGGCGTTGACCGCCGGTCTACGGCGTTGATCTTTTTTTTTTTTTTTTTTTTGAATTTTTTTTTTTCCTGAAATTTTTTTCCGGCCGGTCAACTGCTGGAGACCGTCGGTCTCCGGCGTTGACTTTTTGTTTGTTTATTTTTTTTTTATAATTTTGTTTTTTCTTAAAAAAAACATTTTAATTAATATTACTGTCTTGGCTGCTAAATTATTGTCTCCGGCAGTTATTTAACTGTCGGAGACAGTAATTTAACTGTTAATTGACTTTTTTTTTCTTCAAAAATATTTTAATTAATATTATTGTATTTGTTGCTATATGCAGTTATTAACTGTCGGAGACACTAATTTAACTGTTAATTGACTTTTTTATTCTAAAAAAAATATTTTTAATTAATATTACTGTATTCGTAGCTAAATTACTGTCTCCAGCAGTTATTTAACTGTTAATTGACTTTTTTTTTCTTAAAAAAAATTATTTTAATTAATATTACTGCCTTGGATGCTAAATTACTGTCTCCAATAGTAATTTAACTGTCTTAGACAATAATATTAATAATATTACTGTTCGGGAAAATAATATTCATAATATTACTGTCCCAAACAGTAATATTACTGTCTGAGACAGTAATTTAGTAGCCAAGACAGTAATATTAATTAAAATATTTTTTTAAGAAAAAAAAATTCAAAAAAAAAAAGTCAACGACGGAATCTGGCCGGAAAAAAAAACATTTTAGAAAAAAAATTATTTTCTGAAAAAAAAAATTTGGGGGTTAATGTGATATATTTGTTTAAATCCAGGGTCAATGTGTAATATTAAGGAAGTTAGAGCATAATGGGTGAAATTGATAAGAATTATATTATGGAGGGTATTTTAGACTAAAGACATGGGGATGGGTTTAATTGATAGACTATTTTTTTTGTGGACCAAAATGCATTTAAGTCCCATGTGATGGGCATTTTTGCCATTCCCCCTTATACATTAGGTAGGAGTCATTTTCCTTGTGAAAAAAAAAAGTCTTTTTAGATCTTATAAATAGGTTGCCAATTTGGCTTATTTTATGGACGAATTTTTATGATATTTTGAGTATTTGGTGAGATCAATTCTCCTTCGCTGTTCTACAACATTCTTCGGGATTTTACAAGTGGATTCTTTTAGTTTTCTTAGTGCCATAATATTGGTTGCTGGTTCTTTATAACCACGGGGTCAATATTATATTTCACCTTAATAATAATGGATTCTAGCTCTTTATAGCTATGGGGTCATTATTCCGTGCTTACGCCAAACTTGAATCTTTGTTTTTTGGTGTCTTCGATCTTGCTTCTGCGTAGGGTATTGGGTCTCGTGACAAGTTCTACGGGGTTCGTATCAATTAGCCACCATCTCCTCGTCATCATCGGATGCGTACTGCAAGTAAGTACGAACATGACCGACTTGAAGATCATCAGAAGGCCTGACTCCGACTGCATTACCTTCTTCCCTCGCTCTCTTTGCTTCTTCTATTGCCGTCGCTTTCCTTCTACGATCGGATGTCCAATACGATCCGGATCATCCTGATTGTTCGACTTCCGACCCAAAGCTTTCATTAAATTCTTACATTTTCCCGCAACTTATCTCATTAAACGTTTCCCTCTTACTCCGGCCATCTACAATTTAACAGAAAAACTATATTAGTATTTAATTTAAAAATAAATAAAAAATTAAAGTTGCTCGTGTGAAAACATGCGAGCAGACCACTTTTGCTCGTGTGCAGGCACGCGAGGAAAATAGATCTGCTCGCGTGTTTTCACACTAGTAGCAAAAAAAATAAAAATAAAAAAATTGGAGCTTGTGTGATTTTAGGCGAGCTCGATGAACTGAGCTCGCGTGGTTTGACACGAGCACAAACCCCCTTTTCCTATAATAACACACAACATTTTTTAATAGTTTTCAATAAAAAACATACGTATTTTCAAAAAAATAAATAAAATTACATTCATCTACTTGCGTGGTTCTACACGAGTAACTCCAGTGTACTCGTGTAGAATCTCGCGAGTAAAACCAAATGCTTCGTTTTAAAAACGAAAATCAATAATCGTAATCTACGTGACGAAACATTCAAAAAAATGTAAGAATTACCTCCGATCTGTTATCGTCTCGGTCGGGATCTGAAATCGAAGTCCAAGAGCTTGAGAGAGTTTTTGAGGATATTTACCTTTTGATTTTTAAATAATGGTAAAAAAAAAAGTGCATGCACGATTAAATGGTGCCTGCACAAATCATTTCAGTATTATAAATAGACCAGAGGTTTTGGTATAAAGTTCTTACAAGGATGCTACAATAAAATCAGAACTTGCAGTACTTTCGTGATTTGTATAATTATAAGACCGCGACTCCAAATTTCACGCTACAACCATAAACAAATAGAGATTGCATGCTACTGTCAGAACTTCCTAGGAAAAAAATTTAGATCATGCTATGTTACAATTCATAACTTTCGAAGAGATCATAGCAAATCTATGATTTAATAGAGTAAAAAACAGTCGCCCACAAACTAAGGATCGATTTGCACTTTGCCCCCCTATGCAAAATTGTTTTGTATGTTTTTATGTAAACTTGTTCTTTCATTGCACCATGCCCGAAAATTGGTATTTTCAGAGAATTTGCAGCTGAAACCTAGGCATGCACGAATCTCGTGAGTTTTTTGCCAGGGACCCTTATATACTTCATTTACGTTATTCTTCACCACCTCCGCGTAGTGTCATCCATCTTCGATCATCAGCCAATCCTCCTTACCCTTCGTACTCCTCCTTCAATTTATGTTCTAATTTTTTCACTTATTCCTTTAAAAAATTCTCTACAAAACTAAACAAAATTTTCAACAACACATAGCTCTACAATAATCTTACTCTATATTTGCTGCCCCTCCACAGCTGAAGTACTCTTCTTCAAAACCATGAGAGGGAGAATCCAGTATTTTCGTTTGCATTTTTTCTCTTTCGTACTGCTATATTATGTGTTGGTTCTGGAACTTCTTACATTATTTATTATGCTATATTTATTTTTTTCATGTATATATATCGACTGCAGTGAGGAATATATAGTTCTTGCCTATATATAATTTAGTTCAAATTTATATATACAATTTGAATGAATGAACACCTCCACATATATGTTGGGTACAAAGTCCCAATTTTTTATTGTTGACATCTATCTTATCGGTTATTAATTAATGTGCATGGTGTTATATTTTGAAACCTATTTGTCATGATTTTAATGAATGAACACCTTGTCAAAACATTATGTAAATCCCAATTTGTAATTATGTTTAAGTTGCTCTAATAATAAATTTAAAAAAATCATACAAGCTCATTAATTTTTTCATTTTTTGAAAAATTATAAATTCAATAGATTCATTAACTAGTTCAAAATACACGCAAATTAATGAACTGTATATTGTTTGGATCAATATATTTTGTAAAATCATAATCCGAACTACCAAAAATGATTGATTAGAATAAGATCGGAGTTTGAGAGAGAGATGGAGTTTTCCATCACATAATTTGTAAACCTAACTGATAAGATGATTGGGTTTGAAAGAATCAACGGTATGAATATAATATCATGAAGTGCCTCCCCAACACCAAAAAACTTTATATATACATATATATATATATATATATATATATATATATATATATATATATATATATATATATATATATATATATATATATATATATATATTAAGTATTAAACTGTGTAAAAATCGTATTCGACTACGTATGTAAGGATTTTTACATGCGTGGAGCTTTCGAGGAATCTCACTAATTAACTCCAAACTAAATTTCTTGTTTGTCATTCTTTATTTTTAATTTTTTTTTCCATTTATTTATTTATTACTTTACGTTGTAGGTGTACAGAAGACCAGGTCGATGTGCCGCCGTCAGTGCGATTGTGTCGGTAATGTGATGTGGTGCTTAGTGATAGCTCGGAATGTACCAACAAGCAAACAGAGAAGCGTCAAAGAAGCCTGGAGAGAGGATCAAATGTATTATAACCTCAAACAAATACTGCGATGATGCGCCGGTGGCTGACAATGTTGGGGGCGTCTGTCTCTTACGAAAGCCACAAGGCAGATGGTGATGTTCTGGTGTCCGCTTGTGGTGGTGGTAGTGGCTATGTGCCGGTGGCCGCTTGCGATGGTTGTTGTTGTGGTTGTGGCTGGGTAATGGGCAAGACGCGTCGGAGGTGGGATTGTGTCTAGAAGTTTCTTCATTGTCCAAATCTTAGAAATTGGAGACTTCAAGCTGAACACTCCTAGTTTGGTTGCCAGAAGATGTATTCCTCTTTTGTGACATTACCTTTCACTCTCCGATATATAGAAAACCAATAATAATTGGCTTTTTATAGTGAAAGGTGCCGGCATAATAAACCCAACAGTAAACGGGTCGTAACGCCGTTGTAACATAAAATAAAATATAGTAGCATGGATCATAGTTCTATGCATACTATTTCATCCCTGTAATTAACTAGTATAATTAATTTAATCATATAGTTGAGAGTACGTCTATATAGAATTTCATAAAAATTCTAATTTCCCTAGTTACATTTAGAAGATAAGTCGAATATAGTGATCTTTGGCGGATTTTTTTAGAAAAATATACAACTTTGTGACAAGTTCTTAATTATTTCTAGAAAATGTGCGTTTAAAAAATAATATACTTATGGTTTTGAATATTTTGGTGCAAAGTGAAAATTAAATACACTATGCACCCTCAAAGTATAATAAATCATTCATATGTACCCAGAATTGAATTTTTCATGAGTTTACAAGGGTAACTTTATTTCTTATTGCTCGATCATTCAAAATGTACGCCGAATCGAATTTTCAAAATTGAATCACGAAATTGGCAAGAACGATGCATGTTCTTGAGGAGGGCAAAATTGTCAAATCCCACTTTTCACCCCTACAATTATGTGGTGCAAATCGGGAGTCAGAAACACATAATAATCTAGATTTTAAAATCTTGTGATTTAACAATTTAACTGAAATAAAGAAAGCTTGCATCAGATCTGGAAAGAGAACGAACACATTCATCTATAATTACGAAACAAACGTAATCTTCTTACATTGATGTACAAACAAAAAGCTCATGTCCACAAAGGCAACATACAAAAACACGAACTAATAGTATTCACTAGTCCCTTTCACAATTAACTCACATCTTTCACCGTAAGAATTTTTTTCGATATATAGAAACCAATAATAATTGGGTTTTTATAGTGAACGATGCCGACATAATAAACCCAACAGTAAATGGGCCGGCGCCGTAACGCCGTTGTAACATAAAATATAGTAGCATGTATCATAGTCTATGTATACTATTTCATCCCTGTAATTAACTAGTATGATTAATTTAATCATATAGTTGAGAGTGAGTCTATACAGAATTTCATAAAAAATCTAATTTCCTTAGTTACATTTAAATGATAAGTCGAATATAGTGATCTTTGAAGGAATTTTTAGAAAACTTTACAACTTTGTGACAAGTTTTTAATTATTTCTAGAAAATGTGCGTCTACAAAATAATCTACTTATGGCTTTAAATAGTTTGGTGCAAAGTGAAAATTAAAGACACTGTGCACGCTCAAAGTACAATTAATTATTCATAAGTACCATGAATTGAATTTTTCAAAATTTTACAACGGTAAATTTTTTTCTTATTGCACGATCATTCAAAATGTACCCCGAATCGAATTAACAAAATTGAATCAAGAAATTGGCCTGAATGATGCATGTGCTTGAGGAGCGCAAAATTGTCAACTCACCTCGCTTTTAACCCCTACATTTATGTGGTGCAAATCGCGAGTCATAAACACATAGTAATCTAGATTTTAGAATCTTGTGATTTAACAATTTAACTGAAATAAAGAAAGATTGCATCAAATCTAGAAAGAGAACGAACACATTCATCGATAATTACGAAACAAACATAATCTTTTTACATTGATGTACAAACAAAAAGCTTATGTTCAGAAAGACAACAAAACAAAAACTCGAACCAATAGTATTCACTAGTCTCTTTCACAATTAACTCACATCCTTCACGTTAAGAAATTTTTTCGATTTCAAACTCTGCTATAACCAACACCAAACACACACATATATGCCCGCTCTTAAACAGAAATAGTATCGTAACATGTACAAAACCTTGTATATAATAATCGAATCAATAATTGGATCAATTCACTAGCACATTAATAAAAGAGCATCACGAGTTCGACCAAGCAGATTCAATGTGTTGCAGCTATGTGATTCCTCGTTAAACTAGCAAGACCGAGTCGTTCTTATGGCAATGCACC
Organism: Erythranthe guttata; assembly: GCF_056151865.1. Taxonomy (NCBI): domain Eukaryota; kingdom Viridiplantae; phylum Streptophyta; class Magnoliopsida; order Lamiales; family Phrymaceae; genus Erythranthe; species Erythranthe guttata. The sequence goes on along the minus strand of NC_142545.1, from coordinate 4,882,859 downwards.
CTCAACATAATTATCCGGCAAAGTTTTTTTTCGTTTTTTTACGATAAGAAATCCACGATAAGGGATCTATGGTTCTTGCATAACATTCTTATTAATTTAATATCGAGCGAGTGGCTTGCAAAATCTCGCATCAACCACAGTAACTTCAATACCAAGCTTCAAAAGAAGATTATGTGCTCTAGGACAATTTTGTACTGTCAAACCAAATCCCAACAAAGACATATCTTTAACTTCTACAAGTACTCTCCCTTTGCCAACCTGTTCGATCACTTATTAGTTACGACATAAAAAAAACGAAAAAAAAAATTAGATTGTATGTTTACCTCAATGGGTTCTCTGACATATGGTGTATGGTTTGTCGAAAGCAAACTGGTCGGTCATCAATGTTGACTGTAGTGTTGACCATACGAGAAAGCTCAGTCTCATCCGACGGTGCCATCACAATCATGTTCGGTAAACATGACATAAACGTTATATTGAACGGTCCAGAATGAGTTGCCCCATCGGACCCCACTAGACCTGCACTCGTAATTACAAAACATACCGGAATCTTCTACCTATCCACATCATGAACTACCAGAGAAAGGTTTTATCAGAGATATATATTAAAAATAAAAAAATCTTTAAAAGAAATTATGGAATGAGATGAAAACCTGGTCGTATGCTCTTCGAAGGAATGCCGATGGGATAATACAAAGGGATTTTAATACTATCAGAAGTTATGATGAAGATGAACATTGAAGAAGAAGAAGAAGAAGAGAGGATGCAATTTTTATTAAAGTGGAAAGTCTAAGCTACAACTCAATGTTAACTACTATTTATATACAATAAAACTAACTAACTAATCTTTATATTTACAGAGTAATATTTACTTCTAATGCAGAGATAAAAACGTTACACGAAAACACAACTCTTATTATATAAATTACTACACACTCTTATTATGTAAAACACAACTTTAGTGCTATTAAATCCACCGCATGCTAGATCATCGGAGAAAGTAACTTGGTGCTGCTCCGCCATGCCGACATGGAAAAACTTGTCCGTTAAACTATCTTTCAATAATTGAAACGAAGGTTCCATTCCCATTCCTGCATGCACCACTACAATATCTTCATCTTTTCTTGATTATGTGATCAAAGCCTCCGCAAAGTGATCACAATATGTTTGCGGTCTGGAATTTCCGTTTAGTGGCTCATTGTTAAAGAAACCTATTTATCAAGAAAATCGAAGATAAATACATTAACTATTTAAATCCGATATAATATTAAGAAATGCAGGACATTTAGTATTACTCGAGTGGTTTGGTAAGAGGAAGGTAATTTTGAAACGTAGTTACTATGATGATGAGCCCTTTGCATTTTCAGCTATATGCGTGGAAATGCTTATGGTAATTTTTTGTTTAGTACGAACATTAAGAATCACAATCACCATAAGTTAGTGTGTTCTAATGAAAGACGTAATGAATCATGAATATTATGGTCATATAGCTTCTACGGGTGGAAAGTGGATGGATCGAATCGCATTAGGAAAAAAGTCTTAATTTTTCGGAAGTGAAAAACTAATTCTAATCCTCTTCCAACAAAATCGAAAAACTGAGAATTGAATGAAAAAACTTATTAGATATATCTTATATATCTACATATAAAATGTAGATAGATTTGACTAAAAATAAAATTTAATTAGTTCAAAAATTTGATTATTTTCTTTAAATCTTATCTTATTAACAAAAGAAAGGCAGCTCAAGAAATGCGAAGGGCAATTTTTCCAACTCATTCGAAAGTTATTGTTTTCAATAACTTATTTAATATATCTATATATAATATAAAAAGAGGATCTATGCCCTCAATGATTGATATGTGGCAAATGATGATGTCATTTATCAAAATTGCTTAGTTGGAGTTCAATTGATGATGTGGATTCTTCAATTGGTGAGTTGTCAATTTTATTTTGGTATGTATTTAAGTTATTTCCTATTTAACATTTATACACTCATTTAAACAATTACCACATGTATATATATTATTTCCAAAGTTAATATTTTATAAATTTGAAATAAAAAAATCTTATTTATATTTTCAGTATTTCAAAATACATTTATTGAAAAAATTGATGATACTCAATTTTTTTTTTTACGAATATTCAAATAATTTTCAGAATTTTTTTTAATATTAAAATATTAAAATAAAGGAATACAATTGTTTTTTTTTTTTTTGAATTTTCAATATTTTGGAATATTCGAATATCCATTCAATAAAAAAATTGGGATATCTGTATAAAATGAATATATTAATGAATTAATATATATTTCATATTATTTTCATTTAAATAAATATATATATATATATATATATATATATATATATATATATATATATATATATATATATATATATATATATATATATATATATATATATATATATGTTGTTTTATATATTATGAAATTTATATTTTTATTCATATAATACCAATCAATGTTGGGATCACCAAAAGCAAAGAACTTCATCAAAATTACCAACAGAGGTTATTGGAACACATACACCAATTCATACGAGAAAAGCTTTCAGGACACAAATTTTCAACGAATTTCAACATAGAGAACCACAATTTTATGATTTTCAAAATTATTATCCAATGCAGCAACAAAGCAGTAATGAACAACTTGATTAGAAATCCCTCATTACCGAATTCATGAAGTCCACTCAAACATCATTTCAAAACATGGAGATACAATTGGAAGAGATATCGCTCAAATTAAAATCCGAGTCTCTGAAAAATATTCCAGACGATATCGGCGATGGTTGTGTCAAAGAAAATTCCGGTGAAGCCTGCAGAAAGAAAAATCTTCTATGTCCAGAAAATAGTGTCGTTAAGAGACAAATAAACATTACAAATACACTTGATCATGATGAATTTGATAATGCAATGGAGTTAGACCCCGAAGAGGCCTAAAAAACAAGAAGGATATGGATGTAATGATTGAAGATATTCTAGTTTTGGACCCTATCATTGTTTCAAATATGGATTTGAAGGCTTCAATAGTGGTTGTTGAGAAGGATAGTGTGTTCGAGGTGGAGGTTATACGCAGACTGGAGATTTTTGTATACCGATTTGAGGAAGCGAATGACGAAGATCCTACCTTAGTATTGTACCGACTGCTTATTAAGAGAAAAGGGTACCTGCTAAGGTGGATGTAGACACTGACATATTGCAACTCTATCCATGCATTAGTTGAAAGAGATGTAGAGAAAACAAATGGATGGATGTCTAATTTACAAGATTTTTTATTGGACATAACAGTTCCGAAGAAGCAAAGCCTGGCTGAAGACTAAAAACTTAGCGCTTCTTGGGAGGCAACCCGAGCATTTATCGTTTTTCTTATTTTCTTTTGTTTATATCTTTTCTTAGAATTTTAATAAGCATGCAAACTAATAATTTAATCTTGTTTCAATTTTCAGGTCGAAAATCAAACATTAAGTGATTGGACGTTAAAGGTGGAGCAAACGAACATCAAAGAGTGCAACCCACATGAAAGAGTGCTTCCCAGAGAAGAACCTTACGACTTGTCAGGTGTTTTATATCCTTGAAATTCGTGGGAATTACATTGAGGGCAATGTAAATTTTAAGTTTGGGGTGAAAAATTTACTTGCTTTTCTGTGCTTTAGTTGTTTGTTAGTTTACATGCCTTAGAATTTTTATTTTAACATTAGTTGTTCTTTTCGCTTATTTATTGCTTTTAAAAAAATTGTGGTTAAGATAAATATTTCGATGAATCATGATGATGAAATTAGATGGTTTGTGTTTAACGATTAAATTCCTTGCTTTGTCTTGATTATGATTAAATTTTGGTGAGCTTTCAATTCAAAGTGTCGTAGGAATGAGTCATTGTCAAAAATCACGAATTATGCGTTGCTTTGGTAGAAAGTTTTGTGGTTTAAAATTTGGAGTTAATTTATGCCATATCATATGATGTTTGGTTTTAGAACTTGTCTTAGGAATTTTCAAAGTGAAATATTGAATCGTTGAGTAAATTGGGAAGTGATTTGGGCTTTCTTTGAACCGTTTGAGCCTTTCAAGCCTACCTTTAAATCTTTATTCTTCGAACTTCGATTGAGCCTTGGATAAACGGTGTTCTTTCATTTAGCCATGTTTAACGGGTAGAATAGAAGTAAATTTCTTGAACATATCCCTTGGAGTATGGTCGGAAAAAAATAATGAATTCCTGTTCTTCTTCGTAAGAACAAATAATAAAAAAAAAATTATAATAAAAAAGAAGAAGAAGAAGAGGAGAAATAGAAGGGAAGGAAAGGACTTGGAAAATTTTTTAAAATCGAAACTCGAACCATCACTCCAAGAGCAAAAGTGGAGACTTTTGATCTCTTGAAAATCGAGTTAGGTAATAAGCCCTTAGAGGTGAAGCAATAATTCCAAAAGCTATATCACAGCAAAAACAACTCGAGTCAAGAACTAGACCTAAAAAATCCTAAGTGCAACTCTTAGTCACTAATTGTGAGATGAAAGGAGAAGAGTAGCCACTTTCACCGATATTTTCTACCTTGTACCAAAAGCCCAACATTTGAAAGTCAAAAAGTCACAATGATCCCAATAGCTCAAGTATTTGATATTAGCCCAATAAAGAAATTTGATGAGTCTTTGGAGTCGAACATTATTATGTAAGTATAAATTTTCTCCATTTTTTAGATTACAAATATGGGATACTTGAAGCGATAGAATGGTTTGTGGTTTTTAGCAATGGTAAGTGAATAAGTATCTTCGAATTGCGAGCTTGCAATTTTTTTTAGAATTATCATGATAATTGCAAGTTATGATAATTGCAAGTTCTGAAAATGTGAAGTTAACCACTGATCTATATGATAAGATACATTTGTTGATTGTGTTGCTTTGAAAGTTGCTAGTTTTTGCTTGTCCTCAAGCATTTCTCTCACCTTATATTTAATCCCTCATCTCTCTCCCTCTGTATCTCACGCCTCTCTCCCCCTCTCTCTCTCTCTCGTGCTTCTCTGTTTTTTTTTATTATTTCTTTTTCTTTAATTTTTTTATAATATTATAGAGAAGGAAAAAAAAAAGGGGGGGTCTTTTTAGATTATGAGATGATTTTTTGATAAGAGAATTAAAGAGGACAACAAACATCCCTCCCCCTCCCAAAAAAAAATCAGAAATCCAAAATCCTAGCCAAAATTCACATTTTGTCTTCCGTATGTAAAACATTCCCATCATTTGTTATTAGCAATTTCCATTTGCAGGTTGGTTTAACTTCGTCTGTTTTTTGAAGAATTGTGTTTGGTGTTAAGATTCGATTCCTCTGGTTTAGAATTTGCAAGGTATGTCTTAAGTTACATTTTACCAACAATTTGTTTGATGTTTTTGCTGTTTGCATGTTGTTCCATAAACAATTTTTGTTGTTGATGTTTTTAATGATGCTGATTTATTTTTCAGTTTGTTGTTTGCATTTGGCGAAGTCGTAGATAGTTTATTGTTTGCAATTCAATAATGCAAGTTCTGCTAATTTTGTTTCTTCAGTTTGTTGTTTTCATTTGGCAAAGTCATAGGTAGTTTTTTGTTTGCAACTCAATAATGGAAATTCTGATTTTTTATTTTCAGTTTGATGTTTGCATTTGGTGAAATCATAGGTATTTGGTTGTTTGCAATTCAATAATACAAATTCTAATTTTCAGTTTGCTATTTGCAGTTCACGGAGTCACAGGCGTCGCAGTTAAGGGAGTCATAGGTGGTGGCGCGGCAGCTATGGCGTTTTTAGAGTATGAGTTTGTAAATAAATATTAATTTTTTTTTTACGAATTAATTTATTTTTTTAGTTAATATTTGAAAGAGAGATGTTTGAGAATTTGTTTTGATAGAGAGTTTTTGGGGAATTTGATTTGATTTGACTAATGGATTTTTGCCACAATAAATATTATTAATTTATTAAAACATGCAGATTTTGACTTGGATCTATACACATAATTATAATATAGAGGGACCTATAGCAAATTTCCCAATAAGTATATACATGTTTGTCATGATACATATATTTTTGATAAAAACAAAATAAATGAAAGCAAAAAATAACAAATGCATAGGAAAATTAATAAAACACGTGCAGCACATGGACCTGTCTAATTCTATGAAAAACACAAAACAAATCATGGATCATGTGCACGGGTAAGACTCGAGGGATACGTTCACATTTGCGGTTCAACCACATAATAATTCTTTCAATATTATTAATACTAATATTTCACTTATGCCATGCACGAGATACCATTTCCAATAATAAAATATAGTATCTTGTGATCATCTAAGTAAAATATAATTGACAAGATCTACTTAAAGCAAAAAATATGTAAACAAACTCAAAAATCATGGACCTTCGTTTACAATGTTGTCTTAATAAGTGCAAAAATAGAATTCATTATGAAACAAACTGCTAAAAATATTAAGTTGATGACATAGCTATCCATGCCATCATGAATTTCTATATGGGAACCTTGAGAAACATCCTCGCAAACCACATTAATAGCACCATATAGTTAAATAAATCTGCCAATTAAGAATTTTAAGAGACAAGAATAACCAAAACCTGCAAATAAAAGAATCCAATGAAATTTAATATGCATTGTTTGGAACACTTACTTGGTAGTAACATTGGATGGTTCACCAGATTCGGACTTGATGAATATTTTCATGCCACCTTTGGTCTTAACTTTTGACAGTGCAGCGTACAATTGACTATGACTGGAGGCAGGCCTTGGTAGATACACACCGACATGCGATAGAGTTTGAACTTGATTCTTATTGATTGTCATTGCAAATGAAACAACCAACGGATATTGTCGTCTCTGAAATCGAAATGGCAAACTGGAGTTCGATGGGACCAATGTCATTCGAGGAATGAATGTCATATCACCAGCCTTTTTGCCGGAAATAATCTTGCAGTTAAGAACGAAGGTGCCCATTTGAACAATCGTAAGCATGGTTCCCTCGCACAATCCTCCAGCTTGATCAATGGTTCTTATGAGCATGACAGGCACACCGACCTTGAGTTTCATGTTATGAGGAGGGAGTCCTGAGCACGATAAGGTATTGAGGAATTCGACCGGATAAATTTCTTCATTCATTTCCGAATTCAATTCATCCTTGCATATACTATCCGCGCTCAAACATGTCTTCTCTTCCCCGGGTAAAAGAGACAATAAAAAATCATTCAGATAGTCGACACTTTCATTAGTCGGTGCAAGAATGACCCTCCCATTAAAATAACCCGGATCAGAAATCCTACTCAATAGATCTGGATAAACAAACTGGATTAGCTCTCGAAAGGAATCTTCCGAATCACTAATTAGCATGTCGGACGGAATCTCAATCGCACCATCATTTTGCTCTTCGGCATTCCGATTACCGATACTTAATATCCACTCTGCAAATAACATATTACTTCATAAAATACGAAACGATAAATTGAACTATTGAAATGTGTAACTTTTAATTAACGCCTTACCAATAGGTACATTATATAGTTTAGATGTTTTCGATGAACCCGGTGATTTTCTCGTGTTGCCCATCTGATCACAAAATCCGATGTTTTCAGTTAATTTCTATACAAAATAGTACATTTAGGCCTCATTTGGTTGCCAAGATAAGATTAGTCAAGATAAGATTAAATAATCTAATGGCAACACTATTATTTTACCGAACCCCAAGACATCGAACAAAAAAGACCACTCTAAGGCAAGATAACGGAAGAATAAATCGTAATAATATAATATTTGCGGATCGACCCGACAAGTTACCGAGGATACCAAACAATAAACAAAGTTCAATTATTTATTTAATATTGACTAGTCTCCCCAACTAAACGAGGCCTTACTATTTAAATTTCATATCATAAACTCATATTACAATTTATCATACAGAAAATTCAATATACATCTCAAGAACGTTATCATTCAATTTAATCAACAAATCAAATAGAAATGTTTCGTAAGTAAACGAATCAAACCGAACGTTCTGTAAATAAACGAAAATATGATGATAGTAAATGAACATAATACATATGTTTAAACATACGATGGATACACAGTGAATACAGATTCAAGAAATTAGATATTATATGAAATCTATGTTCACCTTCTTATGTTCGACGTGTAGTAGAGAATTGGTACTGCCCTTCTGTATTCAAGTTCCTTATACAACTATATATATTGAAAATGAGATGCCAATTTTCTAAATATTTTCCATAAACGTAATAATCTTTTGGTGATTTTTAACAATATTTTGTCTTTTTGGGAAAAGATATTAAAATATGCGAATCTAATGGGATGGGATCTACAGATTTGGTGAAAATCGGCGAATATAGAGAGGGATACGATACATACAGAAATCTGCCAAGAAATTAGGGCAGCCATATAATTCGAAAATTGAGATAAATAAGTAAATAAAATATACCGAATAATAAATCTTATTAAACATTTTTTAAAGTGGAGATTAGTTAGAAAAAACAGGAAACCTGTTATACTAGTAGGGGTTTTTGTTCATAAGTGTCTGATCAATCATCTTTGTTATTCTAGGTTCAGGGGTGATATCTCTTTGACCAATAAACTCGTCATTTTAATATGTAAGGGTAATATGCTTGATACTCCTCTAATGAAACCTAATTAGATATGTGAAACGGTGCAATTTGCTATAGGTCCTCCTATAAGAGATTATATGTGTTAAAATCTATCTAATAAACTCTAATTTTCACCATATTTTATTATTTGTAATTTGTCAAAAGTACCCCTATCAATATATGGTAAAATAAATCCTCAAAATCAAAATCACCTATTTTTCTCCCTAATATACTGCAAATCCGAAAATTAGAATTGCAAATCTCTTGATATCGATTTCTTCCTTGTTTCTTCAAAACCAAAATCTCTACAAATTTGGGTGTCTGAACGTTTGCAATTTACAAGGTCGTTTGCAGTTTGCCTTCATTCCGTTTTCCTTCGTTCGATTTGTTGTTTCCCAATTTGCCTTCTTGCATTTGCTGTTTAGAAATTATTTGTTGTTCGGTAACAACTCAGGTTGTAAAAAACGCACCACCGCTACGAACGCCACGGCCGCAGCCGCCTTGTCCGCTTATGACTCTGTAAAATGCAAATAGCAAACTAATAATTAAAACTTGCATTATTGAATTTAAAACAACAAACTACCTATGAATTCGCCAAATGCAAACAGCAAACTGAACAAGTAAAAAAAATCAGCATCATCTAATTACAAACAATAAAATGAAAATATGATATGCAATATCTAAATGCAAATAATAAAAATAAAAATACAAAACAAAAATATCATACATATCATAAAAATGCAAAAAACGACAATAAAATTATAAAAAATATTCTATCAATGCAAAAATTGCAATTTGCAGTTTGCAACAAAATCTACTGTTATCGGTTGCAATTTGCAGTTTATTTTTAATGCTGCAATTTGATTTTGTTGTTTCATTTTTTTGTTTTTTGCTATTTATTGAACCAAAATCAATTAGAAATACAGACATACATTATAAACTGACTACAGCTAAATACAAAACGAGAAGAAAAAAAAAACTCACTTTGTGCAAGCAAAAAGAGATTTATGTTTGTTGTCTGCTTTTAACTCTTTCACCGAAAAATCATCTAATAATGTAAAGCTCCCATTTTTTTTCTTCCCTACAACATAATCCAAAAGAATTTGAATTCCAAAGGGAAAAAAAAATCGAACAGATGTAATCGAGAAAGGGTATAGAGAAAGAAAGAAGTTGATCGGAAAAAAAAAATCGAAAAGATGTTGATCGAAAAGAAAAAAAACCAGAAGAAAAAAGCGAGAGATATGAGATGGAGAGGAAGAGAAATATGAGAGATTATATAGGAAGAAAGATACGTAAGATTAGAGAGGGAGGGAGTGATATATGAGATTTGTTTTCTTATTAATTGAGCATGTTTATGCCTATATACTAATTGTTTTATTTTATTTTTATTATTTTTTTGTGATAAATGACCTATGCCTATATTCATCTAGCGACTAGGATCTCTACCTATATAAGTCCAGAATAACGGGTGTCTAGCCAATTCCCCCATGTAAAACAACTCCATTTCACCATTTTGATCTAAACCCATATGTCTAGTTTTATTACACCGACAGCCCTCAGAAATATTTAAACCCCATTATACCCTCAACACCCCCCCCCCCCCCCCCCCCCCGGGTATATCGATAACCTCTATCTCCTTGTACATCTCTCTCATTTTAGTTAAAAGATTTTTCTATAAAAATCTTGGCTCAATTTCGCCGCCACCCACAAAGATGCAGATCTCATCATCAGAAACACGATTGTGGTAAAACACGAAACTTCCATCCCATCTTCTTTATTGTAATTACTTTATCTCAATTTATTTATTATATAGATTTGTTAATAAAACAGATAAACGAACAATTTTTTTCATTTGTTTATAAAGATCTGTTATTAAAAACATATTTTGACTAATATCATCTGATTCTGTTTGATCTTTAAGAGATTTTGTTCGGTTTAGATCTGATTTGCTACTTTTTCGACTTGTTACAGGCCGTTGTGAACGTTCTTAGGTTGCTTCGATTGCGTGGCGGCGAACACTAGGGTTCAAAATAGCAGATCGAAGTTTTTCAAAAGGATACAGGTGAGCACGGTTGCCACGGCGCTGATAGGGTTTGCCTGCGGCTGCGTTGACTCCTAGGGTTGGCAACGACTGAGAGTTGTTGGCGGCTAGGGTTTGGAATAGACACCGCAGGAAACCATGGTACACCGTAGTATATCATAGCGCACCGTAGTATATCATAGTTTAGTACAAAATGTGTTGTACAATGCGATGAAGTAAAATTCAAAATTTAGATGTCTACAAAGTACATACGACTAGTATACTATAATACATCGTAGCATATCATAGTGTACTATAGACTATGTTGTAAAGTAAAATTCAAGAATGTCTAGAAACGACAATTTGACTTCGGTGACTATAGATGACTACATTTATTGATAGAATATCGAAATAAAAAATAAAAAGAAAAAATGAAAAATAAGTAAATTGAATTAAAAAAAATATATAATTACATGTTTTCATTTTTTTGCAATTTTCAAAATTATGTGGAGAAAAAGGAAAATAATTTTATTTATAATACTGTATAAAATGCTAAAATGAAGAAAGAACAAAACATAAAAAGATATTAAAAAAGTTAGATTAAAATATGAAAATACTAAATGCAATAATAAATGCAGTTTGAATTTACTTAATGCAGATTTCGAATTATAAGTCGGGGCATTTTCGAAATGAATTTTATAAAGGATGTAAATCAAATGTTTAGTTGGACTTATCATTTAGTTCTAATAAGTTTTGACACTATGGACCTATATCTTAAGACCCCTAATATGCATTATAAATAAAGGAAATATTAATGTATATGATAAAATTACTCCGAACCCTTACACTCAATTCTTAATTGTAACCCCTATTTAATCAATTTTAACCACAAAAATCAATTTTGACTCTCTTTTTTAAACTTTTTTTTTCTAAAATTATTTTTTTGCCGCCGGTCTCCGGCATTGACTTTTTCGATTTTTTTTCCTGGTCTGCTTTTTCCGCTGTCGGTATCCGGCATTGACTTTTTCGATTTTTTTTATGTCTGCTTTTTCCGCCGGTCTCCGGCGTTGACTTTTTTTAGTGTTTTTTTTTTCCTAAAATTTTTATCCATTTTTTTACCCCCGCCGCTAAACGTGGACCGTAATTGTACTGTCATTAATAGTAATTATACTGTAACTGACAGTACATTAACATAATTGTACTGTCGTTGACAATAAATTTATGTAATTGTACTGTTGTTGACAGTACAATTAGAGTCAGCGACAATGTTATTATTTTTTTGACTTTTTTTTTTTTTGTTTGATTTGTTGACAAGTCAGCGTAATTATATTATTGTCGTTGACAATAAATAACTGAAAACACAGTAATATTACTGTCAACCACATCAATATTATTATTTTTTGGGGTTTTTTGTTCTGTTTGAGTTGTTGACGAAGTAACGTAATAACATTACTGTCTACTATTGTAATATTACTGTAAACACAATAATATTAATATTACTGTGGTTGACGGTAATATTATTGAACAGTAATAATACTGTCAACCACATCAATATTAATTTTTTTGGCTTTTTATTGTGTTTACGTTTTTTAAACGGTCAACATATTAATATTACTCTATTACACAATAATAATGGCTTTTGTTGTGTTAATATTACGTGCTAGAGATTAGTATATCCATATTACTGTGTTAAACTGTAATATAGTTAATATTAATGTGTTTAACAGTAATATAGTTAATATTACTGTCAACCACATCAATATTGTTGTTTAAACGGGGGCAAACAGATGTTAAAGAAGAAAAAAAAGTCAACGCCGCCAGTCAGCGGCGCCACAAGCCGGAAAAATATTGAAAAAGTCAACGTCGGAAACCGGCAAAAAATCAGGTGGAAAAAAAGTCAATACCGAAGACCTGCGGTCAATGACGACGACGGACGAAATTGTACTCAAAATTATATTTTGGGTCAAAATTGAATAATTTGTGAAATTTGGGGTCAAATTGAGGTTAAAATAAACAAATGTTGAAATTGGAGCATATTAAAATATGAGGGGCTATTTTAGTATTTTACAAACCTCTGGACAATGTGTGGACTTTTTTGTAAAAGAGTTTTTTGTGTAGACCAATTTATGAATAAGTACCCATTGATGGGTTTATTTGTAAAGTGCCCATATTAAAAAATTGGATGGGATTTTGGTTGGAAGATACATAGACACCGATGTGTTTAATTTATAGAGAAAATTAGAAAGACCCCTCATCTAGGAAATGTAGTTAAGAAAAATTCTCTTCCCAAAAATAATTAGAGAAAACCTTGTTAGCTAACATTCCATTCAAATGCTATTTTCACAATTTCAAACCTACCCTTAGTTGTCCAATGTACTCTTTCAAAACCCTAATCTCATTTTTTATTTGTCACATCCCCATTCCCGTTTCTTTCTTCTCTCTTCTCCGTGTTTTATTGTTGTTGTTTTTTTTCTCTTTTCTCCAGCAACAACCTTGACGTTGGTCACGAGAGTCGCCGCTTCCACGGACAAGGAAAAGAAGAATCAACCGAAGAGGAAGAGCAAACGGAAGGAAGTTCTAAAAGAGGAAAAACCTCCGCCGCTGCCGCCGGAAGATGTAGAAAAGCAGGGAGTCTCCACCGCCACGACCACCGCCTCTTCTATCTCGACGATCAAGAGCCGGCTCGACGAGGTCAATCCAGTAGGCCTGGGGAGGAGATCGAGGCAGATTTTCGACGAAGTGTGGCGGAAATTTTCTGGGTTGGGGCAAATTTCGAGGACTTAGACGAGGCGGCACTCCTCATGAGAGAAGGTGGGCCCATGTGGTGATTATTCTTTGGTTGGTGGTGCGGGTTGTGATTTACTTTATTTGTAATAAAAAAATCGTCGGAATATCGAAGTGGGGTTGGTGATGGTGTGGTGTGGCGGTGCCGCGGCGGTGTAGTGACGATGGGAGGCAGATCTAGGCAATGTTTGGAAGCGTTTTAGATCTTATTTTGATTTCATTTTGAGGAAATATGTTTTGGGGGAATAATTTGAGAATGAAAGTAATGTTTGTTTGTATTTTGGAAGGAGACAAAATACACTGTAGCAGTCAAATCATGTTTAAAGGTGTTAGAATAATGTATTTTTGAAGAAAAAAATTGAAAGATGAAGTGATGTTTATTTGTTTTTTAGTGAAGACATTATTTACTGTAGCAGTCAAATCATTTTACTGTAGCAGTCACATCACGTCTGAAGGAGAGATAAACTTTTGAAATTGTTTTGAGAAAATGATTTGAAAATTGTAATAAATCCCATTTTGTTTTGGGGAAACAATGAAAACAAAACAAAAATGCATCCAAACATAGCCCTAGCATTTTTTGGTAGATCGGGCGGAGGATGACGCGGGTAGAGAAATTCGCACAGGCTGGACCCTTAATCGGCTACGTATTTTGGTAGTCGATTAAGGTTACTCGATTTTATCTTTTAATTAGTTTTTGGATTTTTGTGTATTTATTCCGATTTGTATAAGTCAATTACAATTTATGTATATTATTTTTTTTGTAAAAAAAAGTGTTGATTTTCGATTTTGTGTAGTGTTTTTTTTAATAGTTAATTCCTTAATTGACTATGCTTCATTGTAGTCATTTAATATGCTTCATAGCCGATTAATATATATGATAGATAAAGAAAAAAACTATAAAAAGAAAAAAGAATAAAAAAAAAATTTAAAAAACTAATTTTTTTTTTTAATTTAAAAAATTAAAATTAAAATTAAAAACTAAAAAAGAATAAAAAAAAATGGCTGATGGGGCTAGTTGCATAGCACGTGATACTGTAGGGGTGGACAAAAAGTACCAATTGCCAAGTACCACGGTATACCAACCGAAGATTACCGAAAAAATACCAAAGTAGTGGTTATCATTTGAATCGGTACGGTATTTTTCCCATTTTTCTTTTATATATATATATATATATATATATATATATATATATATATATATATATATATATATATATATATATATATATAAACAATAACCAAACATATATGAATAAATTTACACTATGTGATTTCGTAAAATTAATTGTAATGTTTGGCTCAATAAATTTATGAAGACATTAAAATAATATAAATTTATGTATTACGAAATTCATTTGCGGGTAAAATTGACAGATTTTTCTTTTTATCAAATTTTAGTTTAATACAAGATAATGGTAGAGTATCATGTACCATGGTATCGTACCAGATGTAACGGTATACCAAACAACGGTATACCGAATGTTTCGGGTACGGTAATGCTACGAAACTTCTCGTTACCATAAGTTACGGTTGGTACACGGTAATGGTAAAAAACTTTGGTATCCCTACCAATGCCACCCCTATGTGATGGTGTTGATGAGGTGGCAGGGGCATAATTAAAAAATAGGCTGGCTGAAATTAGGAGTCAATTTTTCTCAAATGATGCAAAACAGTTTAGGTCTATCCCTATTAACAGAAGTATTAGAGGTTATATCAAAGAAAAAGAGGATATATGCCCTCTATGAATGAGATGGACAAATTCCTATGTCATACTTTCAAATTTCTTAGTTGACATTTTTATTTAGTTAAGTTTTTAAGTTATTTCCTATTTCACATTTGTACAATTATTTAATAAATGTTTCTTGAACCAACGATCATTTAATAATTACCCCCCCCACACACACACACACATATATATATATATATATATATATATATATATATATATATATATATATATATATATATATATATATATATATATATATATATAATATTTCGTGCATTTTGAATCTATAAATTCGAAATAACTTATCCTGTTTATCATTTTAATTTTCTCAATTGTGCTTCTTTATCCCCTCTGATTTCGCTTTCATTACAATACCTACATATCTTTGTTGGTTCAGACTTAAGTGAGTTCTCCAAATGTCGTGATTTTATTGTATGTTTTTTTAAATCACAACATTAGTTGATTTTTTATATTATAAATAGTATGTCCCATATGTTGATTTTATCTCTTATTTATGAATAAAACAAACGAAATATACATTTATCTTGAATATAGTATTATTTACAAAGTACTTTACTTTGATATATAATATACCAAATATTATATGATATATATGGATATATTCACAATAGAAAATTAACGACATATTTCCTTCTATTTTATTATTGATTTGATATTGTATTGATATTTCTACCAATCAGAGACGAAACCAGGA
Organism: Erythranthe guttata; assembly: GCF_056151865.1. Taxonomy (NCBI): domain Eukaryota; kingdom Viridiplantae; phylum Streptophyta; class Magnoliopsida; order Lamiales; family Phrymaceae; genus Erythranthe; species Erythranthe guttata. The sequence continues at coordinate 4,866,979 of NC_142545.1, read as the reverse complement.
AATTATAGTTGGGGCAGAAAATAATAAATACCTAATAATACGAGAAAATAAAATAAAATAATAATTAAACTCTATATGATAATAATAAAATAAAATTATCATATGTTTTGTCCACGAAAAAATCTACACAATTAGAAAATAAAATTAATTTACTAAAAAAAAAAAACAAAAAAATAATAATAATTAAAAAACTGGACGATCTTTCATTGTATAGAGATCTTCTATGATCGAATCCGTGCTAAAAGTATCGGCAATATCCCTCTCTATATGTAGGAGCATGCAATCTCCAAGAAACTCATCTTCCATTTTGTTTCGAAGTTTAGTTTTAGCAAGTTTCATAGCAGAAAATGCTCGCTCTTAGCGGTAGAAACACGAAGAAGTAAGATGAGACGAATCAATCTGTCAACCAAGTAATATATTTCAAACATTTTCGTCTCCGCTAACCCTTCACACAATGCTGCTAAAGTTGATATCTGACATAAATCTGAATGCTTGATCACGTCTAGATAATAATGCTGCAATTGAAACTTCAAAAGGAGTCTTTCTCGTTTAGCGAAATCCCGAGGATAATATTTTTCAACAAGAGTGCAAATATCATCTGCATTAAACGACTTATATGAACTACTAGCGAGACTATGAGTCAAGAGTTCCACTGTTTGATTACAAAATCTGCTATTCAACTCTTTCAATTGAGTGTCTATTGTAGTATTGAAGATATCAAAATGAAAATGATACTCAATACTAATATTAATATCTCGAGGTTGATGAATCGACTTTCCTCGGCCTACTTTATAAGCACCATTCATATCAGGCATCTCAATATTCTTACTTTCACAAAATGATATAACATCACTTAGAAAAGCATCCCATCCATTATCTCTCAATTTTTGAAGGAGTTGCTTTGTTGTTGAGACTAGATTCATAGAATTTAATATATGTTTAGACTTTTGATGCAAAGCTTGGCAAAGAACATCAGTAATTCCCATCACTTCTTTCCTCAAAATCAAAATAAAGACAAACTGAAAAGATGTCATAGTAGTATAAGCATAATCGGCATCACCACGTCGCCATCAACTATAATACTTTGAAGCACAATACCAGTAGCATTAAACATTTTTATTAAGCTACACATTGAACAAAAATGAGAACCCCATCGAGTATTATCTGCCCATTGTAAAGTACCAATCTTGTTAGCTCCTTTACCGGTCTCAAGCTCACTAATCGATATCAAACAAGAAATTTCAGCCTGATGTGCATTAATTAACTCACCATTTCGCTTAGTAGAAGCACCAACAACACTACAAGAAAAAGTTTCTTTAACAACACTCGGTGAGTGTTGTTATAGGGAAACAACAACACGTCATGGTACGTTGTTGACGGACATGTTGTTAAATCTCGGTACATGCATCGCCAGTTGTAGAACACATATATGTATGTTGTATAAGATGTATAACAACACAATGTGTATGTTCTTATTGGGAATTAACAACATTTAACGGCGCATTGTCGTAATCTTTACGACAAGGCTTTTGAGCATGTTGTCATACACAAGATATACAACATGCAGCCGACTGTGGTTATAAATGTTCTACAATGTGCTTCCGACTGTTGTAGATAATATAACTACAAGGTAAGATGCATGTTGTTGTATTACTTGCTCTCACAAAAAAAATATTAATTTTTTTTTATAATCAAAACATAAAGAAATCGGATTTTCAAATCCAGCTCAATATCATCCATCCAATACATCAAAATCCTTGAAATACCAAATTATCCAACAGTACTATAATCGTGCGACTAATTCTAAGCAGCCGCCAATGCTCATCTTTCATTTGCCTCGTCACATGACTCAATTAAGATGAACAGAAGTCAAGTGCTCCAGAATCTACTGAAAATATCAACAGGTGTTATTCAGAAGACAAACTCTTCACGCATTAATTAACTATAAAAAAAATAACAAACAGAAAGCTACTAGAATAGACTTCTCTATCATAATGTCTAACAATATTGCGCTATGAAACTGATAAGTAAAGCATGCGTTAATAGGGAGAATTATGTAGCAATAACACCGTAAACTATTTTCTTACTTCATTGCAGTGTTGCATACAGAGTCAACTCAGAATTAGGATTCTTATCAGTTATCACCAAGGAATGAAATATAAAAAAGACTTCAAAGAATTTCAGTATATATGTATAAAGAAAGAACTAATAATTTGATTAATTACCAGCTAGTGCAGACTTCAGTCCACATTTTCAGTTTATAGGATTCGTTAGGAGTGAAGCCTTCACACTAGAAACCATTGCAAGTATCTATCTGGAAAAGTTAAAACAATGAGTTAGCAAGTTCGTAGAAGAAAAAAGGAAATGGAGCAAATAAGATTTTTTTTTTATCTCTCTCTAAAAAAATATCTAAAACATGAAATTCATATTCAAAAATCACAACTAGACCAGTATATTTGGTATATGTCATACATACAACTATAATACAACAAGAAATTCACAAATTATATAATTAAAAGATAAAAGCAACAAACGACAAGACAAACATACATAATGTAATAAACAGGGAAGAACTGTTTTATTGTTTGAACTTAAGACTGAGATATAAACTATTAATTTAAGTAAAAAATATATTGTATAACATAATATGAATTTTCTTACTATGGGATTAGAGGCTTGTTTGCACATGATCTATGAAACACCTGTATCGATCAAGTCCAACAACCATTTTACTGCTCATGCAGTATTCACTTAACTAGAAGCACCAGTTTCCCACTCTACTGGTCCATATTCATTTCATATCTGCAATTGTTCAATTCGACAAAAACTAATAAAAAAAAAAAAAAAAAAAGCAAACCGTATGGATAAAAGTTAAAATACTAATAAAGCACACTACCCTTTTCAACTTGAGCCGTGATTATTAGCCCTCCTTGAAGCTGAAACAAGTTTTGACTTCATCGTGTTGACGATTTTTTTTCATCAAATGTTTTGCATAGCAACCTTCACGGTCAACAAAAACCATCAGTTGAAATAAACACGGGTTGAAATAAACATGGGTAATTAGTCAACAAATTAACAAAAGTTTCAAACCTTAAAAGGTTGATTGTCTGTTTGAATCCTATTCCTAGTCAAATATGAAATCTCCTGAATACGAAAACAAAGAATACAAAGAGAACAATATATATATATCAATGAACAAGAAACACATATTCCATTAAAGTTGCATTTCTCTAAAAGTAATTACCATTATACAAGATTACACTCTGTATATGTACAAGGATCAATTATGCTGACCTGTTTGAAATGCCTCATACAAGCTCCATCTTATAGTTACTCCGTGATATCATCTTATAGTAACTAAGATGAATTCTGAAAAGATGTAAACATTTATCAAATATTTATTGACCAATCAAATTCAAAGGAAAACTCATCTATAAATGAATGTTATGATCTAACAATTCATTGACTAGAAACAAAATTCTTGTATCAACCCACTAATAAAAGTCCCGTCAAGAGCAAATATCATCTGCAAAGAATAAAAGGTTATAATTTTGCCCCAATAAATATTGCCACTATGCTCAATTGCAATTTGCAACTGCCGCTATGGTATTGAAGAAATCAGATAAATCAGTGGTGGAATTGTTACCTTGGTATGTGGTGGTCGAAACAGGAGATGCCAACTACGCGCACAGTGAGAAAAGGAAAACCCTAGTCGCCATTTTCTTTCTCAACCGTTCCATTTTTTTCTCTTCTCTTCCGTCCAGTCTAATATTTTGGTAATGAGGAACATAAAGTGGTGGAGGGGTTGGTTTTATTTTTTATACTCATTATATTGTTCTTTTGTAATTATGGGTAATGGCAAATAGGCCCATCACAAGGGCACTTAATTAAAAGAGGGACATCCAACTTTTTGTCTTTCAAATAAATCCAGCCCCATCAAACTTATTTGCAAATAAGGAAAATCCTTTTATATATACCAAAATTACCCCCAATTCATTGAAACCCAATTCAACTCCAATTTTATGATTTACACCCCAATTTAGCCCAATTTCATCAATTAACCAATTTTAACCCTAATTTCAATTTTGACCCCAATTTTGACCCGCCACCACCGGAGACCGCCGGCCGCCGCCGTTGACCGCCGGTCTCCGGCATTGACTTTTTTTTTTTTTCTGAAAAACTTTTTTTTTTCCTGAATTTTTTTTCCGGCCGGTCAACTGCCGTTGACCGCCGGGTCTCCGGCGTTGACTTTTTTTTTTTTTTTATAATTTTGTTTTTTCTTAAAAAAAATATTTTAATTAATATTACTGTTTTGGCTGCTAAATTACTGTCTCCGGCAGTTATTTAACTGTCGGAGACAGTGATTTAACTGTTAATTGACTTTTTTTTTTTTTCTTCAAAAATATTTTAATTAATATTACTGTACTCGTTGCTAAATTACTGTCTCCAGCAGTTATTTAATTGTTGGAGACAGTAATTTAACCGTTAATTGACTTTTTTATTCTTAAAAAAAATATTTTTAATTAATTAATATTTAACTGTCCGAGACAGTAATTTAACTGTTAATTGACTTTTTTTTTTCTTAAAAAAAATATTTTAATTAATATTACTGCCTTGGATGCTAAATTACTGTCTCCAACAGTAATTTAAGTGTCTTAGACAATAATATTAACAATATTACTGTTCGAGAAAATAATATTCATAATATTACTGTCCCAAACAGTAATATTACTGTCTGAGACAGTAATTTAGTAGCCAAAACAGTAATATTAATTAAAATATTTTTTTTTCTAAGAAAAAAAGAATTCAAAAAAAAAAAAAAGTCAACGCCGGAATCTGGCCGGAAAAAAAACATTTCAGAAAAAAAATTATTTTCTGAAAAAAAATGTTTTGGGGGTTAATGTGATATATTTGTTTAAATCCGGGGTCAATGTGTAATATTAAGGAAGTTAGAGCATAATGGGTGGAATTGATAAGAATTATATTACTGAGGGTATTTTAGACTAAAGACATGGGGATGGGTTTAATTGAGAGACTGTTTTTTTTGTGGACCAAAATGCATTTAAGTCCCATGTGATGGGCATTTTTGCCATTCGCCCTTGTAATAATTAAAAAAAAAAAAAAAAGGAATTGTAGGAAAAAATATTTTTCTACTTATTCTTGCTAAGTTAGTAATATTTTTAAGTCGTTTTTGTTAAATTATACATAGGCGAAAATGAAACTTCGTATTTCATAATAGTTTTAATTTTACAAGTTAAAATATATTTAATAACTATTTCTATAAAATTAATTGAAATACATGGATTTGAATTATAATTAGTTTTTTATAATAAAATTAATTAACTGTGGATGGAATAATGATACATGGATTTAACTATGCCCAAAATGATCTACGGGATACATGTAAGTTTGATTTTTTAGTTTTTTATAATAAAATTATAATTAGTATTTCATTTTGAAAGAAATTTGAATTATTTTACAAGATATTTAGTGACTTGTTATATTTAATTTTTTTTACAAAATGCATAAGCTTCTTGTAGTATGTATTTTTATATTTACAAGGTGCACTATATCTAGTTATATGCGAGCATTTCTACAATATGCAAGTGCATCTCGTTGTATGTATTTTTCACAACATGCAAATTAAGTATGTTGTTCAGCAATGCTATCATTGAAAGTGACTGTATTAATGCGGTTAAGCTTATTATGGATAAAGATCTCCCTCCTCAATGGACTGCATCTGTGCCAATTGACGAAATCAAACGCTTCTGGAATCTTTGGCCCACATGGATTTTTAAATTCATCCCTAGAATGGGGAACGAGGCAGCCCATAATTTGGGGAAATGGGCTTCTAGCTCTTGTTTTGAAGGGCATGTTGCCCCTAGTGTAATCCCTCTTTCTGATTTTGTTGATAGGGGTCACCCTATTATGGACTCATGTAATTTTAACTTTTATTAATTGTGTTTTTTTTCCTATCAAAAAAAAAAAGATGTTTTGTTCACATTACACACAACATACATTAAAAGCACGTTGTAAAATAGATACTATTACAACGGACTTTAGGCGCATGTTGTTAAATGCAAGTTGTTAAAAATCACTTTTCGTGAAATTGATGCACAAGAATCACTTCCCTGAATGCTGTAACTAGAGCTAGTGGCGGAACTTGGTAAGGGCGGGGGGGGGGGGGGGCGGGGGGGGGGGGGGGGGGGGGTTGACCCCCCAAGGAAAAAAAATTAGTACTATTTATTATATTTAAAATTAATTTTATATTTATTGGGCTATAAAAAAAAAAAAAAAACCTAATCTAATAAAATTGAAAAAACATCGTCTCTTTTATCTACCCTAGTACAATTAATTGTGGTCCCCCACTAACTCTTCCCAAAACAATAACTCCTAACTCCTATCCACATCAAACTAAAAGACAAAACAACATAACCTATAAAAAGAGGGGCTTCGAAACCTTTTCTTTTGCTCCAAAACTTGCAGGTACAATTTTTAATCTCATCTTTTATTGTTTATTTGCTTTGTATTTATGAGATTTTCTAATGGTTATTGTTTCTTGATTTCCGTATAATATTGTTATATTTGATTTTTTATTTTTTTGTGTTTGTTTGAATATCTAGAATTTTTGGTGTTGACTCAATCATAAATTGGTTATTAACAACTAGTTTAAATTTTTATTGGATATCGTTTTCATAATCATATTCATTGATTTGGGGTTTATTGGGTTTTTTTCACCGTAATTTTTTTTATCTCTAGCGTAATAATTCAAAGAATCTTTTTTTTTTAATTGTAATTCTAGGTTTGTGATTGCGATGTCTACACATCAATCTAAGCGATTAAGAAATACCACAATTGGAACATTTTTTAAGAGTGACCGTGAAGTGCTATAAAAAGCTGATGTTGATAGTTCCAATGTTGATGACCAAGAAATAGTCGAACAAACTACTCATAACGATGAACTTCTTGGTTATAAACTTGAAAAAATTGCCGCAGTTGATTCTAACCAGGAATTAATTTTGGAACGTGATTTGGGAAAGCGTCTCCAAATTTGGCAATATCGTGTTAACCAACAAGATGAAATTCGACGTTCTTATATAGAAATAGGGCCATATCAATTTTATTTATCAAATTATCCCTTTTCAAAAAATAAAAAATATCTAAGGAGATTTCAGTATTCTTGGTTTGCCCAATTTCCAACATGGTTAGAGTATTCACCTACTACAGATGCTGCATATTGTTTACCTTGTTATCTTTTTGCAAGCAAACCAAATGGACGTTTTGGGGTAAATGCATATACTGTAGCAGGATTTCGCAATTGGAAAAAGGTTAACGACACGACGTGTGCTTTTCTAACTCACGTGGGAAATCATTCTTCCCCACATTCTGCTGCTGTAAAATCATATGAGGATTTAATGACTCAATCTCGACCTATTGACAATGTTATGATGAACCAAAGTGCGGAACAAATACGACATTGATTGATTGTGTCCGGTGACTTGCATATCAATCATGCCCTTTTCCGGGGACATGATGAAGGCCCAAAATTAACCAATCCGGGCCATTTTGTAGAAATGGTGAAACTTTTGGCAAGTTATAATGATGAAGTATCTGAAACAGTTTTGGAGAAAGCTCCTCATAATGCCAAATACACGTCTGGAAAGATTCAAAAGGAGATATTGCATATCATTGCTACAAAAGTGCGAACCAAAATTCGTGAAGATATTGGTGATTCAAAATTTTGCATTCTAGGTGACGAAGCACGAGATGAATCAAAGAAAGAGCAAATGGCTCTTCTTTTGAGGTTTGTCGACAAAGGTGGTGTTCTTCAAGAACGTTTTTTTTTTAAGATATTCGACACTGCTGCATTGGCTCTTAAGTGTGAGTTATCCACTATTCTTTCTCATCATGCATTTAGTGTTGACAATCTTCAAGGTCAAGGTTATGATGGGGCAAGCAACATGCGTGGTGAATGGAATGGATTGCAAGCATTATTTTTTAAGGATTGTCCATATGCATATTATGTGCATTGTTTCGCTCATCGACTTCAATTGGCTCTAGTTAGAGCATTATTTTTTAAGGATTGTCCATATGCATATTATTGTGTTAATGTTAACATTACTGTCCTGACTTTAAATAATATTAATATTATTGTCTAAAACAGCAATATTGTTGTTAACACATAAATATTACTGTTTTAATTATTATTATTATCATGGCATGTAAAATTACCGTCTCACACAGTGATATTAATATTTTATATTATTGTATAAATAGTATATTACATCCCAATATTAATTAATCAAACAATATTAGTATTAATATTAGTATTTGTTTTAATTAATATTAGTATTATGATTATTATTAGTATTAGTATCAATATGAGAATTAATATTATTATTAATATTAGGATAAGGATAAGTATTAGTATTTGACATCGGCATCGACATCAGCATCAGCATCAGCATCAGTACAAGTATCAGTATCAGTATCAGAATTAGTATTAGTATTAGTATTAGTATTAGTATTAATATTAGTATTACTATTAGTATTAGTTTTACTATTAGTATTAGTATCAATATCAATATTAGTATTAGTATTAGTATTATTAGTATTTGTATCAGTATCGGTATTAGTATTAGTATCAGTATTAGTATTAGTATCAGTATTAGTATTCGTATTGGTATTAGTATTAGTATTAGTATTATTATTAGTATTAGTATTAGTATTAGTATTAGTATTAGTATTAGTATAAGTATTAGTATTAGTATTAATATTAGTATTAATATTACTATTATAATTAGATTAGGATTAAGATTACTATTAACATTAGTATTAGTGCATTAGCATTAGTGCATTAGTATTAGTATTTGTGTCGGTGTTAGTGTCAGTATTAGTATCAGAATTAGTATCAGTATCAGTATCAATATCAGCATCAATATGAATATCAGTATCAGTATCAATGTATGTATGTATGTATCAGTATCAATATCATCATCTGTATTAGTATTAATATCAAGTGGCAGGATTGGTGTCAGTGTTAGGGTCAGTGTAAGTATCATTACCAGTATCAGTGTGAGTATAAGTGTCGCTGTCAGTGTCAGTATCAGTGTTAAGATTAGTATTAGTATAAATATTAATGTTAGTATTAATATTAGTATTAGTATTAATATGAATATTAGTATTAATATTAGTATTAATGTTAGTATTAGTATTAGTATTAGTTTTAGTAATAGTATTAGTATAACTATTAGTATTTGTATCAGTATTAGTAATAGTATTAGTATTAGTATTTGTATTAATATTAGTAATAGTACTAGTATTAATATTAATATTATCATTAATATTAGTATTAGTAATAGTATTAGTATTAGTATTAGTATTAGTCTTAGGAATAATAATAATAATAATAATAATAATAATAATAATAATAATAATAATAATAATAATAATAATAATAATAATAATAATAATAATAATAATAATAATAATAATAATAATAATAATAATAATAATAATAATAATAATTATTATTATTATTATTATTATAATAATAATAATAATAATAATAATAATAATAATAATAATAATAATAATAATAATAATAATAATAATAATAATAATAATAATAATAATAATAATAATAATAATAATAATAATAATAATAATAATAATAATAATAATAATAATAATAATAATAATAATAATAATAATAATAATAATAATAATAATAATAATAATAATAATAATAATAATAATAATAATAACAACAATAATAATAATAATAATAATAATAATAATAATAATAATAATAATAATAATAATAATAATAATAATAATAATAATAATAATAATAATAATAATAATAATAATAATAATAATAATAATAATAATAATAATAATAATAATAATAATAATAATAATAATAATAATAATAATAATAATAATAATAATAATAATAATAATAATAATAATAATAATATTAGTATTATGAGAAATACTAATATTAGGAATATTATTTAGTATTCGGAATATGATTAGAATTAGAATTAATATTAATATATTAACATTAAGATTATAATTATGATTAATTTTAGCATTATAATTAATATTAGTATTAGTATTAGTATTAGTATTCGTATTAGTATTAATATCAATACTAGTATCAGTATCAGTATCAGTATCAGTATCAGTATTAGTATTAATATCATTAGTATTCATATCAGTATTAGTGTCAATATCAGTATCAGTATCAATGTTAATATTAGTGTCAGTATATGTGTTAGTATTAGTATTAGTATTTGTATTACATTTAAATGACTAAATTGCAGATTGTTTTGCTTGAGTTATCCGCTACATTTTCATTGCTAATGTCAGTTATTTTACATAAGATTCACATGATGTATTCGATTTTATTACAGGGAATATTTGTACCGTTTGCTGTTAATTATGTCGTTTAGTTTCAGGTTTGGCGGGTTGCTTATTATTTTATGTAATATTAAATTGAATTTCATCTGTTACAATTTTGTAACAAAAGATAAATTATATATATTTTTTTAGTTTCATTTTGATTCCATTTTACTTGAATTCGATTATACAACGAGACCGTTGATTATATATATTATGCATTTTTCATTTTAAAACTCATCCCGTGCAACGCACAAGTGAAGTACTAGTTTATATCGAAAATACAACATTAAAAATTGAATTATTAATAAAAGATTAAGAAAAACTAATTAGATAATTGAATGCAATATAATAAATTAAATAAGATATGTATTATGAATTTTCTAATTATTTACGCATGAAAAAATAATTAGAAATTTGAATCCAATATGATATGTAGAAAAATATTTAATAATTGTTACGCAGGAACAAAATTTAGAAGATTGAATCCAATATAAGATACACCCACACACAAACAATGGAGATTAGTTAGACAAAAATAAGAAACATGTTATTGAAAAATGGGATTATTTGATAGAAATGTTTTGAAAACGGGACCGGACATAGAATCAGTTAGCTCACTGGGTTACGGTTGGGCCGGTTCAACCGGAATTCGACCGGGTTTTCTAATATTTCTATTTTTAATTATTTCGTGGATAATTATAATATTATCATCTTTTAAAAGTGTATTTTAATAAATTTATTCATCATTAAACTTATATTCAAGAGTGATAAATTAATTTATTTAGAGTAAATAATTTAAATTTATATTTATTAATTTTTTTCTGTTATAGAATAAAATATAGGGGTCTTTACAAATAAGCTCATCAATGGGTACTTATTCATAAAGAGATCCAGAGAAAAAACTCATTTACCAATAAGTCCACACATGGTCCAGATTTTTGTAAAGGACTAAAATAACCCCTCATACTTTAATATGCTCCAATTTCATCATTAATTTAATTTAACTTCAATTTTACCCCAAATTTCACAAATTATTCAATTTTGATCCAAAACTTTTTTTTTTCAAAAAAATAAATTTCAAAATTATTTTTTTCCCGCCGGATTCCGGCGTTGACTTTTCAATTTTTTTTTATTTTTTTTTCTTCCGGATTTTTGCCGGATTCTGGCGTTAACTTTTTGAATTTTTGAATTCGGCGGGAAAAAAAAAATTTAAAAAACAAATTTAAAAAAAAAAAAAAAATTGGGTCAAAATTGAATAATTTGTGAAATTTGGGGTCAAATTGAAGTTAAATTAAGTTAAGGATAAAATTGGAGCATATTAAAGTATGAGGGGTTATGTTAGTCCTTTACAAAAATCTGGACCATGTGTGGACTTATTGGTAAAGGAGATTTTTGTCTGAAACTCTTTATGAATAAGTACCCGTTGATGGGCTTATTTGTAATCACCCCTAATTAATAAGTAGCCTAGAATATTATAAGAATAAAATATCCTTGCATAGTATGCACTAGTGTGTGTTGTAGAAATTGAAAGATAATTTGCTACTGTAATAAAATTGAAAGTATGATAAGAAAGATGCCGAAAGAAATTTGTATCGTATTTCTTTCTGCCATAGGAAATTATTTGTACAAGATGGGGAATAAGTATTGTCATGCTTAGGATACATAGAAAAGAGATACGTGGTTTTTGGAGACTTAGTCCACAAGCTAAGTTATTAGATAATATTACCATACTCCCCATTGGACTAAATCAAATTCAAGCTGTGTGCATAAGCTACCTTGTTAAAAACCTGTGTTGAAAAACCCAATGGGACAAAACTAGTCATAAGGAAAAAGAGTGCAGAGCACCATTGCTCCCCCTGAAATGAGCAATATAGTCTTCGAAATGGGTCGTCAATCTCGATTCACATTGGCTCTTCTCATTCCAATAGCGAATACCAACTTCTCAAATATAGAAGTCGGCAAGGACTTTGTAAACAAATCAGCAAGATTGCCACATGAGCGAATTTGTCGAACATCAATCTCTCCATTCTTCTGAAGCTCATGTGTATGGAAGAACTTTGGTGATATATGCTTCGTCCTATCACCTTTTATGTATTCGCCTCTTGTATGTGCTATGCAAGCAACATTGTCTTCATAAATGATAGTGGGTGAGTTTGTAACTTGTTGTAATTCGCAGAAGTTTCGTATATGCTAAATAACCGATTGTAGCCAAACACATTCTCTCCCTGCCTCATCAAGGGCTATTATTTCAAAATAATTTGAGGAGGTTGCAACCAATGTCTGTTTGGTAGATCGCCAAAATATTTCTGCACCATTATAACAAAACAAATATCCAGTATGTGAGTGAGCTTTGTGTGGATCAGCTCTATATCCCGCATCGGTATAACCAACTAACCCTTGGTTAGTTGCATTATTCAAATAAAATAATCCAAATCTGCAGTGCCACGGAGATATCGAAAAATAAGTTTAACACCATTTCAGTGTCTCCGTGTAGGCTCAGAACTGTATCGCGCAAGCACATTTACCACAAAAGCGATATCAGGTCGTGTGCAGCTAGATACATTAACGCTCCGATAGAATTGAGATACGGCACTTCAGGGCCAAGTATCTGTTCATCAAATTCTTTATGTCGTAATCGATCCTTTTTAGGATCTAAATTGAGCACAACCATAGGGGTGCTCAACGAATTAGAATTTTCTATATTAAACTTTCTGATCAATCGTTTAGTATATGCAGATTGGTGTATAAGTATGTCGTTATTTTTATGCTCATGCTCAATACCAAGACAGAGTTTGGTTTTTCCAAGGTCCTCTATCTCAAACTCATTCTTTAAATATTCAGCAGCATTGGTCAACTCTTCAGGAGTGCCAATGAGGTTCATGTCATCTACATAAACCGCGATAATAGCAAATTTGGTTTCTGGTCTTTTTATAAAAACGCATGGGAAAATGGGATCATTTTTATAACCTTGTTCACTCAATCTATAATACCAGATGAGACCGGATTGCTTTAGACCATACAATGATATTTGTAATTTGATTGAGTGCAGTTCACGAGAAGCGCCAGAGTTTGGCATTTTAAATCCATCATAAATTTTCATATAAATATCATAATCTAGTGAACCATATATATAGATAGGCCGTTACAATGTCCATTAGACGCAGGTCCAGTCCCTCTTGGACGACCATATTGATAAGAAAACGGAAAGTGATCGCATCCATCACTAGTGAATACGGATAATCAATCTCAGGTCGCTGGGATAAGCCTTGAGCAATAAGGCGGGCTTATATCATACAATTTCGTTGTTCTCATTTCTCTTACGGACAAATACCCATTTATACCCAACGGGCTTTACATTATCCGGAGTTTGAACAATTTGTCCAAATACTTTCCGTTTTTCTTAGGAAGCCAATTCAGATTTTATTGCTTCCCATTTAGGCCAATCATTTATTTGGCGACGTTCCATTATGGAATGTGGTTCACTATCATAATCATCGTACATAATTTCTTGTGCGATTGAGAATGCAAAAATATTATCGATGATTATCTCATTTCTATCCCATATTTCATTGCAATAACTTATGGGATTCTCGGTATTCCTGGGATTTGATAACACTTTTTCGATATCAGACTCAACAGATTCATCTGGAGCATTCTCACTATGAACCACTTGGTTCGAGGGTTCATAAAATTTTCCCTTTCTTTTTCTAAGAACAACGTGCTTAGATCCAATAGGTCTACCCCATTTTTGTCGTGGGGGATCATCATTCATTTTCGCATGTTCTTCAAGAAAAGCGATCCCAGCTGGAACATTCACAGCTGGAATATAAGATTTCGTGATTTTACTTGCATCATTAAATGCATCAGGGAGTCTATTGGCAATATTTTGAAAATGAATGATTCTATGGATCTCATTTTCACATTCATAGGTACGTGGGTCTAGATGAGATAAATGTTGCTCACACCATGTAAGACTCTCGATTGGTTTATGTTTATCATTATCACGGATATTCTGAATATCCTTACCAATTGGTATAAATAATGTCTCAGCAAAGTGACAATCCACAAATCTAGCGGTAAATAAATCACCCGTCATTGGTTCCAAGAACTTAATAATTGACGGTGAATCAAACCCAACGTAGCCAAGTCGGCGTTGGGGACCCATTTTAGTCCTCTGAAAAGGAGGAATTGACACTTGCACAACGCAACCAAACGTGCATAGGTGCGAAATATCGGGCTCAAAGCCTAATGCCAATTGCATTGGGGAATGCATATGATAAACAATGGGGCGCAATTTAATCAGCGCTGATGCATGTAATACTGCATGGCCCCATATTGCACTAGTGAATTTAGATCTCATGAGCAATGTACGAACAATTATTTGGACACTTTTAATCAGAGATTCCGCCAATCCATTTTGAGTGTAAACGTATGCTACTGGGTGCTCGACATTTATTGTCAGCGCTGCACAATACTCATCAAATTTTTTTGATGTAAATTCTCCGGTATTATCCATCCTTACATTTTTCATAGGATAATCAGAGAAATGTGCTCGGAGTTTAATAATTTGTGCTAGCAAATGCGCAAATGCAACATTTCGCGTAGATAATATGCATACGTGGCACCATCTACAAGATGCGTCCACCAAAACCATATAATATCTAAATGGCCCACTTGCAAGGTGTATTGGTCCAAAAATATCACCATTAATACGTTGTAAAAACAATGTTGATTCATAAACGACATTTTTCAGTGGAAGGTTTTATAATGAGCCTTCCTTGTGAACATGATTCACAAAAATATTCATTGGACATCGAGATTTTTGTATCTTTTAATGGATGTCCTTTAGAGTTTTGTACAATCCTATGCATCATAGTCGTTCCTGGGTGACCCAGTTGATCATGCCATAACCCGTGTATATCGGGATTAACAAGTTTTCATGACATAGTGGCGTAAGATTCGAAATCTCGAATTTGGACACAATACAGTCCAGAAGCTGTCGCTTCGAACTTCTCATGAAAAATTCTTTTGTCCATGACATATGATGTGACGCATAGACACTCCACGGTATTTTCAACCAGGGTCTCTAAATGATACCCATTGCATCTCACATCTTTAAAACTCAGTAGATTCTTGTTTCATCTACCGGATATCAGTGCATTTTTAATATGCAAAGTGGTACCATTAGACAACACAATTGTTGTGTTCCCGGAGCCATTTATTATCTACGCGGAACCTGATATGGTTTTAACATGTGCCTTGCACAAAGTCACACTCAAGAAATATATTTTATTATTGAATATTGAGTGTGTAGTTGCACTATTGAGTCGGCAATAGTCATATTTGTCCAGATTTTTCATATACGCGTGATCAAAATCAGCTCGACCTCGGGTATTTATCCTCCAAGGGAGATATGTACATGTGGGTTTATTCAAAACAACTCAATATTGGGAATCACACATTCCAAGAGAGATTTATATACAGTGGGTACAAACTAACCCAAAACCCTTTAAAATTGGACTTGTGATTAATAGCCTCTTGGCTCTTGATGGGTTTTACCTCGTCTAGTGACTCTACGAGCTTCAGGCTCGGAGTTATTTTCAGATATTTGGCCTTTAAATCGGCTTTTGACGGATATTACCACGTCTTGACTCAACAAGCTTCAGTCTCGGAGTTATATTTATGATTTAGCCTCTGAATGAGCTTTCTTGTCTCAACGAGTTTAGACTCGGAGTTATATTAATGATTTAATCTCAAAATCGGCTTTCTTGTCTCAACAATTTTAGACTCGGAGCTATGTTTCAGCAGCAATTCCACTAATCTATATGTTATATATGTATATACACGAATCCATTATATCCTTTGAGAAATGATAGCGTATATCATTCTCATTTGTCTTTTCGACAATAGATTGAGGATTTGGATCTTCGTAAAATAAAAATAGAAAGAAAAATACAAAAATAGCAAATACCTATCGAGCAAAATCTCACGCTGATAACGTGTTATAGAATAAAATATATATTAAATAATAAGTAGCCTAGAATATTATAAAAGTAAAATATCCTTGCATAGTACGCACCAGTGTATGTTGTAGAAATTGAAAGATGATTTACAACTGTAATAAAATTGAAAGTATGATAAGAAAGATGCTAAAAGAAATTGGTATCGTGTTTCTCTCTGCCATTGGCAACTATTTATACAAGATAGGGAATAAGCATTGTCATGCTTAGGATACATATAAATGAGACACGTGGTTTTTGGAGACTTTAGTCCACAAGCAAAGCTATTAGAGCATGTACAATGGACTCGTTAAAAGCTCTTTTTGTGAGACTTTAAGGCTAGGTAAAATTTGGAGAGGAAATTGAACTGCAGTGGAATAGTTAGAGGCTCTTCATGGCTCTCCAAATTTGGAGAGTAACTAAAGCTATGTGGGCCCATTTATTTTTTATCAATATTTTTTATATCATTTACTTGTTCTTTTATTTCTATTTTGTTTAAAATTAAATTATGTATATTTTTAAATGATAAATGAAATATTATCAATTTTAAATGATAACTAAATTTAAATTTAACTTTTTTGCTTATCGAAGTGAACAAATGAAAAACAATATATTTAATAAATAAAATTCAATTTTATGTTATTTGTTAATTTCATATTCTTAATTATTTTTTTATAATAATTAAGTATTTTAACAAATTTTTATCAATAATAATAAAATGAAAGTAACTTTAAATTGACATTAATAATACATATTACAAAATAAACTACGATACAAAATTACAAAAACAAAGAAATTACAACTCAGATATAAAAATAAGACAACATAGAAAAATAATATTATTTAACCCTCCTCATCTCCAAAGATATTCCACAAATGATTCGTAAGATCGGATCGCAAGACTTCATTAGTTCCCCTATTGCGAATTCGACCAAGACGTGCTGGGATGTAAGATACAAGAATTAATGGATCTCGACCATATTCGGGAGCAAAAATATTTTCTTCACGTAAAGGTTCCCATAAGTCATATTCAGTTTCGCGTTCATCTTCTATAATCATATTATGAAGGATAATGCAAGTTTTCATTATCTTACAGAGATCTTCTTTTGACCAATATCGTACGGGTCCTTGTGTTATGCCCCACCTGATTTGTAAAACACCAAATGCACGTTCTACATCTTTTCGGACAGCCTCTTATTTTGTATCAAATAATTTTTCTTTTGCAGTGGTCGGATAATGAATGGTTTGAATGAGAGATGCATATTTTGGGTAAATAGCATCGGTTAAGTAATATCCCATTGTATAGGAATGCACATTCACCGCATAATTGATTGGAGGCATTCTACCATATATGAATTTATCGAATAATGGCGAATGATCTAATACATTAATATCATTATTTGCACCCGCCATGCCAAAAAATGAATGTCAAATCCAAAGGTCATGGGATGCAACTGCTTCTAAAATTAGAGTTGGTTTGTGATGGTGACCTCTGTGTGTGCTGTGCCAACCAGTTGGACATTTTTTTACTCCCAATGCATACAATCTAAAGAATCAAGCATACCTGGAAATTCTCGTGATTCACCTTCTTGAAGTGAACGTGCAATATCGTGTTCATTTGGCGAACGCATGTACTGTTCCTCATACAATTCAATCGATGAACAAAAAGTCTTTAAGCTCAGTATTACAGTTGTCACTCCAATATTTAGATATTCATCACAATTATCTGCAGACAAACTATAAGCAAGTATACGAAGTGCATCAGTTATTTTTTTTAATAGATGATAGGCCAAGGCGGCCACAAGCATCTTTTTTTTTTAATGAAGTATGAGTTATGATTTTGAACATCATCGAAGATACGAAAAAATAACTCTTTGCACATCCTAAAACGTCTGCGAAAATAATCATCAGGATAAGTACAATTATCAGAAAAATAATCATCCCACAATTGTTGGTGACTTCTTTCACGATCACGATGAATATATCGTAGTTGCGATGATTGGTATTCCTGTGCTTGATATATTCGAGGAATCAAATTAAGCATCTCTTGAGTCTCTTTCTCGATACGAATGGAAAAAGCTCTTCATTCTCTGAAGATGTAGATTAAGAACTTGATGATTGAAAATATGTTAACTCATCTTGTGGAAACCATCCAGATGATGAATCCATAATTTGTGGTATAAAAAATGTTATTTGTATATTTTGTGAGTTGGTGTATTTTTGTCAAAGGAAGAAATTATTTATACACAAATATGTGATTCAAAATATTTGTGGGGTGATATGATCACGGGTGAATTATTTATTGGAAAAAGTGTAAGTTAGGAGTGATAGTTTATTGTTACAGAGAATAAGAAAGTGTCGTGAATAGTTTTTCATTAAGATAAGATATACCATCATACCATCAATTAATCATTTTCTTTTTGTTTTAGCAAAATGTTAAGCTGCTGTATTTTAGGAAAAAGTGCCATGAATAATCTATTCGTATATTTGCCTTTTCTTTTAGCTAAATAATTATGATATTGATTTTTTGAGATAAGGGCCATGAATAGTCTCTTCAGATGACAAGATATGTCATCAAATAATTACTTTTTTTTTTCTTTTACAAAAATGTTATGATATTGTTTTTCGTAAAACGTGCCATAGATAATCTAACCGGCTGATAAGATTTGCAAAAAAATGTTACGATGTTATTTTTTGAGAAAAGTGCTGGACTAATATCTTAAGATGATAAGATGTGTCATCAAACAATTAAATTTTTTATTTAGCAAAATATTAAGAAGCTATTATAATACTTTATTACGGAAAGCGTGCCATCAAAAATCTATATGAGGAAGAGACATGCCAAGAAGTAATTAAATATATTATGATATTGTTTTCGGGGAAGTGCAAATATAGTTTTGCTCCATTAAATTTGCTCCACTATAAATAGCAGTCATATATTGATGTTATAACTCACCAATTCACCTTCATTTTACAGTGATATTATAGATCCGCACAATAAGTTCAATCCTAATATGAATCCACAATATAATTCTCAGCCACCATGATAAAATGATTCTCAAACATTTACTCATCAGTCCATGAATTCGCAATTTCAACCATTTTCTCAGTTTGCATAAAACGCAACAACAAATGCATACTCCAAAGACATCAGACAAGAAGAGTTCTGGAGGACGCGCGCAAAGAGATAGACAACCAAACTGGAGTGTGAAAGAAGATGAAGCTTTATGCAAAGCCTGGTTACATATTTCAGAAGATCCAATAGTTGGTACGAATCAACTAAGAGGCAAGTTGTGGGACCGAATTAGCGCGGAATTTGTAAAAATTCTAAAAGACGATCCTGGTAGACCCTCTGGTGGGCTAATGAATCCGTGGTCAACCATTCAATTAAGCGTTACTAAATTTTCTGGATATGTCAATATGATTGAACGTGTCCAATTAGTGGACAAAGTGCAGAAGATAATGTAAGTAAATATAAAATTATATTACAATAGCTATATATATATATATATATATATATATATATATATATATATATATATATATATATATATATATATATATATATATATTATTTAAATAAAGTATTTGAATCTTTATTCACAGATATTAATAACAAAACAATTATATTACAAGAAAGAGAACCATGTTTTTAAGTGGGAGACTTGTTGACTTATTTTAAAAGACACACCAAAATGGTACAATTATATCAATGATATACAAGAGAAGAAGAAAAGGATGTGTCAAAAAAGATGGCAGAAATTAATTTGGATGAAAATAATATTGAAGATTCCTCCAATGCCGAGACTCCGTCAAGTGAGCAATCCACACCTAGCGGGACTCCAACCTCAATTAATCTTGACGATGAGGATGGAGTATCTAATAATACTTCAACTGTGACACCCATTTTCTAGTTATACTTAATTAGTATTTTAGAATATGATAGCGGAAGACTTTGAAACATATAAATCGGGAATAGAAAATTCCGACAAAATTTTTCTTTTAGAATCAGAGTAAGAGTGTCCACATATTACCAAACAACATACACTTAATCGATTTCACAAACTATGCATGCATGACTAGAGATTAAGTTCCATTTTAGCAAAGTGAGAGAATTTTGGACAGTTTCGATCTATCAATCAAAAACAAAATAATAACTCTCTAACCGCTCATGCAAAACACTTGAAATTTTTACCACATGCTCTAATAAGGACCTAGATAACCTAGTAAAAACAGTTTTTAAATACCTTGAGCCATTTGAAAGGAATAATTAAAATGGTACAACTATACAGTTTAAAAATCTAAAGCAGGGGAGTGACCTTTGAAAAATCTTTATAAATTCCCTACTGTCTCAAAAATCATAAAATTCTATACTAAAGTACATTAGTAAGTTAGGAGTTTATACCAAGTGGAATAAATCTTTTTGAGTGAGAAAAACTTCGTATTTTGTTATAAATACTACAATGACTCTGTTTCAGAGAAGAGTTGGTAAACAATTCGTAATTAATTCATGGCTTATTCAAATAATGCAAACGACCTATCAACGTGAACCTAACAAATAGACCTATGATGCTGTAAAATTTCATGCAATAATGTATTCAAGAGATAATTAACACGAATTATTAAACTACTAGGCAGAACACAACACATAACTAGCCGATGGGCATTTTATAAGGTTTTTAGGAAAACTTGCCCTAAAGTTACATAAGTTTTTGAGGAATCATCATAACATATATCAAAATAGGTAATCTTAATCCTATGTCACATTACACATTATGCATCAATAGTAAGTTCCTCCAATAGGCGGAAGGGAACGATAATAAACACCTAAAACGGTGTCGAATGTCTTTAAAAGCAAAGTGTACAAATAAAACCACATTAGTATATTAAGAGCACCCAAAATCCACCATGCCTCCATATGAACTCTTCTCCCGATCCACGAACTCAACTTCAACCACGATCCTCGGGCTCGAAATCGGGTAATCCTACAAGCAATTCAACACCTATATGAGTCTTTGAGACTCAATGAGAATTCCATAGAATATCAAATACACTTAGACAAGGAATCATATAATCATACATCTACATACATATACAAGTATACATATACCTCAATCATCATTTCTTTAAGAAAATTTACCGATTTACCTTTACCTTCTCGGTTTACCTCTTAGACTTTTCGATTTACCTCTTAAACCTTCGTTTCATCATTTCATAAGGAATAAGAGGAGATCCCTCACAAGGGAGTCGTCATTCTTTTGCACAACGTGTAAGAAAAATCATACAACGTGTAAGAAAAATCATTTTCTTTAGTCGGATATCCTTTGGAAAAATCAAGTAAAACCATAGACAATAAGCCTTCATTTATTTGGAACCCGTTTCATAAGTGGAATCAAACCACACACTCTTCATCTCATTTTTGGGGTACCGGTCCCTCATACCCCGTGCTTATTCGATCTATGTTTTACAAGACTTTCCAATTTAAAAACGTGCAAGTGAGGTTAGTACATACTTTCATTCATTTCAAGCAATTTGATTAGGTGTGTGTGAAAACATTTTTCGTTCGGATATCCTTTGAAAAATCAAGTAAAACCATAGACAATAAGCCTTCATTTATTTGGAACCCGTTTCATAAGTGGAATCAAACCACACACTCTTCATCTCATTTTTGGGGTACCGGTCCCTCATACCCCGTGCTTATTCGATCTATGTTTTACAAGATTTTCCAACTTAAAAAACGTGCAAGTGAAGTTAGTATATACTCTTCATTTCACATATTCAAAGTTAGCTTTCACATAAGCACACATATTTCCACCTATTTCACAAAGGCACATAATTTAGTCACAAAATCACAAAAGCAAGTAAAACACATAACAACTCAAGCAAAGAACATAGATCGCATATAGCAAAACAACTCAAAGCATTCGGTTATTTATAATTACTATCTCCAAGTTATTAATTAGAGTTCAAGCCCTCTTTCTCAAGAGGCTTGAAGTTCTCTTTCAAGTAACACAAAATTTCCATTTATTTCATTTTCTTTCCAAAATATTCGAACCATCAACAATTCAATCACACAAAATTCCATTTTTATTAATCTTGTTCTCGATTTTTATCTTCGTATACTATCTTATTACTCATAGATCATAAACCATGGATCGTAAGCTTCCTCGACCCGGAGGGAGTACACTTACAACCACGTAGGTCGATATATATAAACATAGAAACATATACTTATATATATCACATATAGATTACAAATAAACCATGGATCAAGTACTTTATTCGACCACGCAGGTTTACGAAAACCATGGATCGAAGTTTCCTTAAGATCACGCAGGTCTAGTATATATATATATATATACATACATAAATAAAAATTAAATTACAATATTATTCTTAGTTCATCAAGATTATATCATTTAAAGCTTAGATTCTTACATGCATGGATGATCTAACAATAAACAAGTAAAGTACTATAATTTCCCAAATTTTCGGCCATTAAGAACAAAGAAGGTGAAAGAATAAATAATAT
Organism: Erythranthe guttata; assembly: GCF_056151865.1. NCBI lineage: Eukaryota > Viridiplantae > Streptophyta > Magnoliopsida > Lamiales > Phrymaceae > Erythranthe > Erythranthe guttata. The sequence continues at coordinate 4,844,038 of NC_142545.1, read as the reverse complement.
TGGTGAAGAATCACTTGTAGCAAGAATATGAAATTCTCACCTAGTTTCTCTTGAGAATATGAAGGAATTGGTGGATTGAATAACCCACTACAAGAACCTTGAAGAAATTATAAAGAAATTAGAAGAAAACATTAGGGAATTTTCGAAATTGAAAAAGGAAGAAGAAAAATGAAAGTTTTCTTACACTTCTAGTTGAAGAAACTTCTTTTTTGGAAATGAGGAGAGATTTTGAGCTTCCTACACTAATAATTTCGAAATGGAGGAGAAGAAGAGAGAGAATGATGTTTTCTTAAGAGCTTTAAGATATGGTGGAGAAGATGAAAATTCACTTGGGTGTTGGGTTCTATTTATAGAGTTTTGCAAGCATTTGGGGGTGTTCTTGGAATTTCCTCTTTAGGTGGGTTGAATTGGAGATGGTTCTATGGCTTGAGCTTGAGTAAAAATGGAGTCTTGGTGAGGGGATGGTGGTGATGGCCGAATTTAGAGAGAGGAAGGAGAGAGAGAGAGTGGGTTTCAAATGCTTAGGTGGAGAGAGAGAGAGAGAGAGAGAGAGAGAGAGAGAGTAAATGGGTCTTGAATTAAAAGGTAAAGTGAAGTACCATTCTCAATGAAGAAGGTACAAGCCACTTAAGCCTTCAATTATCCCAATTAATGAGTCTTTCTACATTAAAGAATTGTACACATGGAAAATAAAATCCATGTGTGTCTCCACATGGCCGAAAATTACAAGAAGAGTGGGGAAAATTTTATTTCTAAGTTTATTCACTCATTTAATTATCTAATATGCATGAATTTATTCTTTTTCTAAAAATTTAGTGTATGCGTAAATATATTCCAACTATCCAAATTAAATTCTAGAATGCAATAATCTAATTAAAATATGAAATTTTTCAATTAGTTATTTTTCGTGTGAAATTTTCAAATATTCGATTCTCATAAATCAACTAATCACATAATTTAAGTCACACATAAAGTTCATCAAGAATGCATGTATAACTAGGCTAGCTCATAAAGAAATTATCCTATTAGCTCACATAAAATTTCTAAACGTAAAATCTACTTATGAAAAATAATAAAAATATAAAACGAGTTATCCGAAAGGGCGGGGTGTTACAATCTCCCCCCCTTAAAGAAATTTCGTCCCCGAAATTTGTACCTTTCTTGATTAATTCCGGGTACCGACTCTCAATCTCATCCTCGAGTTCCCACGTCGCCTCGTCCGGGGAGTGGTTTTTCCAAAGAACTTTGATAAGGCGAATTTCTTTATTTCGGAGTTTCCTAACTTTTCGGTCTAGAATTTGGACGGGTTCTTCGATAAAAGATAGGTTTGGGGATAAGTCTATAGGTTCGAATTCAAGGACGTGGTCGGGGTTAGGAAGGTATTTTCGGAGCATGGATACGTGAAAGACATTGTGTATTCGAGATAGATGTGGTGGTAGGGCAAGGCGATAGGCTTGAGTGCCAATTCGATTGAGAATTTCGAAAGGTCCAATATATCGAGGGCTTAGCTTCCCTCGTTTTCCGAATCGCATAATTCCTTTGAGTGGAGCGACTTTTAGAAATACGTGGTCGCCAACATTGAATTCCAAGTCTCGTCTCCTTTTATTTGCGTATTTTTGTTGGCGATCTTGGGCCGACTTCATTTTCTCCCGGATGTGTTTGATTATGTCGACGGTGTGTTGGACTAGTTCGGGGCCCAATAATTTTCGCTCGCCGACTTCGTCCCAATGGATTGGAGATCGGCACTTTCTTCCGTACAATGCTTCGTATGGCGCCATTTCGATCGACGATTGGTAACTATTATTGTACGAGAATTCGATGAGCGGTAGCCGGCTTTCCCAATTGCCACCAAAATCCATTATGCATGCTCGGAGCATATCTTCGAGAGTTTTAATCGTTCTCTCGGATTGACCGTCGGTTTGGGGATGGTATGCCGTACTAAAGGCTAGACGGGTCCCCATTGCTTCGTGTAAGCTCTTCCAAAATTTTGAAGTGAATCGGGGGTCTCGATCGGAAATAATCGATATAGGAATCCCATGGAGCCGGACAATTTCTCGGATGTAAAGTTCGGCTAGCTTTTCGAGACTAAAGGTAGTCTTGACCGGTAGAAAGTGAGCGGATTTGGTTAGGCGATCAACTATCACCCATATTGAGTCGGAACCTTTTTGAGTTTTTGGAAATCCTTGAACGAAATCCATGGTTACTCTTTCCCACTTCCATTCGGGTATGAGGTTGGGTTGAAGAAGTCCGCCGGGCCGTTGGTGCTCCGTCTTGACTTGTTGACAAACTAGGCATTCGGACACAAATTTGGCTATGTCTTTCTTCATTCCGGGCCACCAATATAATTTCTTCAAGTCTTGGTACATTTTTGTTTCACCCGGGTGGCAAGAGTAGGGGGTTTTGTGAGCTTCGCCAAGAATTAATTCTTTTATCTCTTTGTTTGCCGGAACGCAAATTCTTCCTTGGAATTTTAAGACTTCGCCATCGGAGATTGAGAAATTGGGATTTCGACCGGTTGATAAGCTTTCTCGGGTTTTTAGAAGTTGATCATCCAGGAGTTGGGCGGATTTGATAGTCGACTCGAGCGGCGGTTCAATGATCAAAGCGCACATGGACTTCCGGCTAAGAGCATCGGCCACGACATTAGCTTTACCGGGGTGGTAAAGTATTTCGCAATCGTAATCTTTGACCAGTTCGAGCCATCGTCTTTGTCTCATGTTAAGATCCTTTTGGGTGAAGAAGTACTTTAGGCTTTTGTGGTCGGTGAAGATCGAACATTTCTCTCCGTAGAGATAGTGCCTCCAAATTTTGAGGGCAAAAACAACGGCGGCAAGTTCCAAGTCGTGCGTCGGGTAATTCTTCTCGTAATCTTTCAATTGACGAGAGGCATAGGCAATTACGTTCCCATTTTGCATCAAGACGGCTCCAAGTCCATGCTTGGAAGCATCGCTATAGACTACGTAGTTTCCGGTTTTGTCGGGTAAGGCGAGAATTGGGGCGGAAGTTAATCGATTCTTGAGCTCTTGGAAGCTAGACTCACATTCGGCGGTCCATTGGTACTTGGTCTCCTTTCGGGTCAATCGAGTGAGTGGAGAAGCGATTTTGGAGAAGTTCGGGACGAATCGTCGATAGTAACCCGCGAGACCGAGGAAGCTTCGGATTTCTCCAACATTTCGGGGAGTCGGCCAATTGCAAACGGCTTCGATCTTGCTTGGATCTACCGATATTCCTTCTTTCGAGATCACGTGCCCAAGGAAGTGGACTTGGCGTAACCAAAATTCACATTTGGAGAATTTTGCGTAAAGTTGGTTTTCTCGGAGAGTTTGGAGCACGATTCTCAAATGTTCTTCGTGTTCTTCATCATTTCGGGAGTAGATTAAGATGTCGTCGATGAAGACGATTACAAATTGGTCGAGGTACTTCCGGAAGATTCGGTTCATTAGATCCATGAAAGCGGCCGGGGCGTTGGTTAGACCGAATGGCATTACTACAAACTCGTAATGGCCGTAACGAGTTCGGAAAGCGGATTTTGGGATATCTTCTTTCTTGATTTTTAATTGGTGATAGCCGGAACGGAGATCGATCTTTGAGTACACCGTGGAACCTTGGAGTTGGTCGAAAAGGTCGTCGATTCTCGGTAGAGGATATTTATTCTTGATCGTGACTTTGTTAAGCTCTCGGTAGTCGATACATAGGCGGAGGGTTCCGTCTTTCTTTTTGACGAAGAGGACGGGAGCGCCCCAAGGAGAGAAGCTAGGGCGAACGAACTTCTTATCAATAAGCTCTTGAATTTGTTCTTTGAGTTCTTTAAGTTCTAACGGGGCCATGCGGTAGGGTGCTTTGGAAATAGGAGTTGCACCGGGAATTAGGTTGATCTCAAATTCAATTTCACGATCGGGTGGAAGACCAGGGAGATCTTCGGGAAAGACATCGGGAAAATCACAAACAGTTGGTACTTGGGATGGCTCGGGTTTATTTTCGTCGGAGATTTCGACTATGTCGACCAAATGACAACAATGCCCCTTTCGGGCGAGCTTAAGTGTTTTGACGGCGGAGAGGATTTGGAGTGAAGGTGAATAAGACCCTTGAAATTCCACTGTTTGGCCGCGAGGTAAAGAAAGATAGACGGTTTTGGTCGCACAATTAATTTGGGCTTTAAATTTGGACAACCAATCCATTCCGAGAATTACTTCGAAATGGTCTATAGGGAGAATTATGAGGTCGGAATTGAGTGGCTTCTTTTGGATTTGGATTGGGCAATCTTTGAAAAAGAGGTCGGATTCTAAGTCATTGCCGGACGGTAAGCGAATTGTGAATAATTCACTAGATGTGGTAGGGGTTATTGGGAATTTGGCGGCGAGGGTACTCGAGACGAATGAGTGAGTCGATCCGGAGTCAACTAGAGCATAAACGAGATTGTTACAAACGTAAATTGTACCTGCTATCATCGAAGGGTCGGCTTCGGCTTCATCTTTGGTCATTGCGAACACTCGACCGGGAGCTCGATTTTGCGGTGGGGGTTGTGGGCAATCCCTTATCAAGTGCCCTGGTTTTCCACAGCGATAACAATTGTTGGTGCCTTGAACGCAGTGTCCAAAGTGAGGTTTCCGACATTTTGGGCAAATCGGTCGGGTTGGTGGCGTAGCATGGTTTTGAATCATTGGACGTTTTCCCTTGTTTTGGCTCGGTCCGGGGTGGGGTCTCTTCCATTTGTGAGTAGTGGCGGGTGGAACGGATCGAGATTGACGGATCTCTTGCTCGGCTTGGTCTGCTTCGAGTGCTTTGTCGACTATTTTCCGAAAAGTCGTTACGGAAGACATGCGTACGTCTCTTTGAATCACCGGGTTGAGACCTCTAAGGAAATGGTTGGCCTTTTCGTCGGCGTCTCGGGATATGAATGGGGCGTAGAGACATCCTTGTTCGAATCGGCGTACGTACTCGGCTACGGACATGTTGCCTTGCTTTAGCTCAAGAAATTCCTTTAGCTTCTGAGCTCGGAGGTTTTTGGAAAAGTACTTTTCGAAGAATAAGATTTTGAAAGTGCTCCAAGTAGTGTTCGTTAGGTCGATTCCTTCTTTGGTACCTTCCCACCAATGACGGGCTTCGTTCTTCAGTAGGAAAAGAGAACAATGGATTCGATCTCGGTCGGACATTTCCATGTAGTCGAAAATGACTTCGAGGGATTTGATCCATTCTTCGGCTATGGTTGGATCGGGGCCTCCATGGAATTCGGCAGGGTGCATTCGTAGAAACCTTTCGTAAATGGCTTGGGGTGTGGTATTTTGAGTTGGTGGAGGTGGAGGGTTCTGGTTTTGGAGGTTAACAAGGCGTTGGATTTGTTCATTTTGTTCTCGGACGAGGGCGGTGAGGTCTTGTATGGTGCGAGATTGATCGTTCGGACCGTTAGCGGCGTTTTGAGCTCGAGTTTGTGCTCCCGACATTTTAGCACTTTAAACAAATAAACACTTCTCATTAGTTAAGAAATGTGCACATATAAACACATACCTGCCCGAGTCCTTAGTTGATGTCGTCATTCGAGGATTTCGGAGATCTTTAAGTTCATATGGAGATTTTCCGGGGATCGTTGCTCTGATACCACGTATGTGTGACACCCATTTTCTAGTTATACTTAATTAGTATTTTAGAATATGATAGCGGAAGACTTTGAAACATATAAATCGGGAATAGAAAATTCCGACAAAATTTTTCTTTTAGAATCAGAGTAAGAGTGTCCACATATTACCAAACAACATACACTTAATCGATTTCACAAACTATGCATGCATGACTAGAGATTAAGTTCCATTTTAGCAAAGTGAGAGAATTTTGGACAGTTTCGATCTATCAATCAAAAACAAAATAATAACTCTCTAACCGCTCATGCAAAACACTTGAAATTTTTACCACATGCTCTAATAAGGACCTAGATAACCTAGTAAAAACAGTTTTTAAATACCTTGAGCCATTTGAAAGGAATAATTAAAATGGTACAACTATACAGTTTAAAAATCTAAAGCAGGGGAGTGACCTTTGAAAAATCTTTATAAATTCCCTACTGTCTCAAAAATCATAAAATTCTATACTAAAGTACATTAGTAAGTTAGGAGTTTATACCAAGTGGAATAAATCTTTTTGAGTGAGAAAAACTTCGTATTTTGTTATAAATACTACAATGACTCTGTTTCAGAGAAGAGTTGGTAAACAATTCGTAATTAATTCATGGCTTATTCAAATAATGCAAACGACCTATCAACGTGAACCTAACAAATAGACCTATGATGCTGTAAAATTTCATGCAATAATGTATTCAAGAGATAATTAACACGAATTATTAAACTACTAGGCAGAACACAACACATAACTAGCCGATGGGCATTTTATAAGGTTTTTAGGAAAACTTGCCCTAAAGTTACATAAGTTTTTGAGGAATCATCATAACATATATCAAAATAGGTAATCTTAATCCTATGTCACATTACACATTATGCATCAATAGTAAGTTCCTCCAATAGGCGGAAGGGAACGATAATAAACACCTAAAACGGTGTCGAATGTCTTTAAAAGCAAAGTGTACAAATAAAACCACATTAGTATATTAAGAGCACCCAAAATCCACCATGCCTCCATATGAACTCTTCTCCCGATCCACGAACTCAACTTCAACCACGATCCTCGGGCTCGAAATCGGGTAATCCTACAAGCAATTCAACACCTATATGAGTCTTTGAGACTCAATGAGAATTCCATAGAATATCAAATACACTTAGACAAGGAATCATATAATCATACATCTACATACATATACAAGTATACATATACCTCAATCATCATTTCTTTAAGAAAATTTACCGATTTACCTTTACCTTCTCGGTTTACCTCTTAGACTTTTCGATTTACCTCTTAAACCTTCGTTTCATCATTTCATAAGGAATAAGAGGAGATCCCTCACAAGGGAGTCGTCATTCTTTTGCACAACGTGTAAGAAAAATCATACAACGTGTAAGAAAAATCATTTTCTTTAGTCGGATATCCTTTGGAAAAATCAAGTAAAACCATAGACAATAAGCCTTCATTTATTTGGAACCCGTTTCATAAGTGGAATCAAACCACACACTCTTCATCTCATTTTTGGGGTACCGGTCCCTCATACCCCGTGCTTATTCGATCTATGTTTTACAAGACTTTCCAATTTAAAAACGTGCAAGTGAGGTTAGTACATACTTTCATTCATTTCAAGCAATTTGATTAGGTGTGTGTGAAAACATTTTTCGTTCGGATATCCTTTGAAAAATCAAGTAAAACCATAGACAATAAGCCTTCATTTATTTGGAACCCGTTTCATAAGTGGAATCAAACCACACACTCTTCATCTCATTTTTGGGGTACCGGTCCCTCATACCCCGTGCTTATTCGATCTATGTTTTACAAGATTTTCCAACTTTAAAAACGTGCAAGTGAAGTTAGTATATACTCTTCATTTCACATATTCAAAGTTAGCTTTCACATAAGCACACATATTTCCACCTATTTCACAAAGGCACATAATTTAGTCACAAAATCACAAAAGCAAGTAAAACACATAACAACTCAAGCAAAGAACATAGATCGCATATAGCAAAACAACTCAAAGCATTCGGTTATTTATAATTACTATCTCCAAGTTATTAATTAGAGTTCAAGCCCTCTTTCTCAAGAGGCTTGAAGTTCTCTTTCAAGTAACACAAAATTTCCATTTATTTCATTTTCTTTCCAAAATATTCGAACCATCAACAATTCAATCACACAAAATTCCATTTTTATTAATCTTGTTCTCGATTTTTATCTTCGTATACTATCTTATTACTCATAGATCATAAACCATGGATCGTAAGCTTCCTCGACCCGGAGGGAGTACACTTACAACCACGTAGGTCGATATATATAAACATAGAAACATATACTTATATATATCACATATAGATTACAAATAAACCATGGATCAAGTACTTTATTCGACCACGCAGGTTTACGAAAACCATGGATCGAAGTTTCCTTAAGATCACGCAGGTCTAGTATATATATATATATATACATACATAAATAAAAATTAAATTACAATATTATTCTTAGTTCATCAAGATTATATCATTTAAAGCTTAGATTCTTACATGCATGGATGATCTAACAATAAACAAGTAAAGTACTATAATTTCCCAAATTTTCGGCCATTAAGAACAAAGAAGGTGAAAGAATAAATAATATTGGTGAAGAATCACTTGTAGCAAGAATATGAAATTCTCACCTAGTTTCTCTTGAGAATATGAAGGAATTGGTGGATTGAATAACCCACTACAAGAACCTTGAAGAAATTATAAAGAAATTAGAAGAAAACATTAGGGAATTTTCGAAATTGAAAAAGGAAGAAGAAAAATGAAAGTTTTCTTACACTTCTAGTTGAAGAAACTTCTTTTTTGGAAATGAGGAGAGATTTTGAGCTTCCTACACTAATAATTTCGAAATGGAGGAGAAGAAGAGAGAGAATGATGTTTTCTTAAGAGCTTTAAGATATGGTGGAGAAGATGAAAATTCACTTGGGTGTTGGGTTCTATTTATAGAGTTTTGCAAGCATTTGGGGGTGTTCTTGGAATTTCCTCTTTAGGTGGGTTGAATTGGAGATGGTTCTATGGCTTGAGCTTGAGTAAAAATGGAGTCTTGGTGAGGGGATGGTGGTGATGGCCGAATTTAGAGAGAGGAAGGAGAGAGAGAGAGTGGGTTTCAAATGCTTAGGTGGAGAGAGAGAGAGAGAGAGAGAGAGAGAGAGAGAGAGAGTAAATGGGTCTTGAATTAAAAGGTAAAGTGAAGTACCATTCTCAATGAAGAAGGTACAAGCCACTTAAGCCTTCAATTATCCCAATTAATGAGTCTTTCTACATTAAAGAATTGTACACATGGAAAATAAAATCCATGTGTGTCTCCACATGGCCGAAAATTACAAGAAGAGTGGGGAAAATTTTATTTCTAAGTTTATTCACTCATTTAATTATCTAATATGCATGAATTTATTCTTTTTCTAAAAATTTAGTGTATGCGTAAATATATTCCAACTATCCAAATTAAATTCTAGAATGCAATAATCTAATTAAAATATGAAATTTTTCAATTAGTTATTTTTCGTGTGAAATTTTCAAATATTCGATTCTCATAAATCAACTAATCACATAATTTAAGTCACACATAAAGTTCATCAAGAATGCATGTATAACTAGGCTAGCTCATAAAGAAATTATCCTATTAGCTCACATAAAATTTCTAAACGTAAAATCTACTTATGAAAAATAATAAAAATATAAAACGAGTTATCCGAAAGGGCGGGGTGTTACAATCTCCCCCCCTTAAAGAAATTTCGTCCCCGAAATTTGTACCTTTCTTGATTAATTCCGGGTACCGACTCTCAATCTCATCCTCGAGTTCCCACGTCGCCTCGTCCGGGGAGTGGTTTTTCCAAAGAACTTTGATAAGGCGAATTTCTTTATTTCGGAGTTTCCTAACTTTTCGGTCTAGAATTTGGACGGGTTCTTCGATAAAAGATAGGTTTGGGGATAAGTCTATAGGTTCGAATTCAAGGACGTGGTCGGGGTTAGGAAGGTATTTTCGGAGCATGGATACGTGAAAGACATTGTGTATTCGAGATAGATGTGGTGGTAGGGCAAGGCGATAGGCTTGAGTGCCAATTCGATTGAGAATTTCGAAAGGTCCAATATATCGAGGGCTTAGCTTCCCTCGTTTTCCGAATCGCATAATTCCTTTGAGTGGAGCGACTTTTAGAAATACGTGGTCGCCAACATTGAATTCCAAGTCTCGTCTCCTTTTATTTGCGTATTTTTGTTGGCGATCTTGGGCCGACTTCATTTTCTCCCGGATGTGTTTGATTATGTCGACGGTGTGTTGGACTAGTTCGGGGCCCAATAATTTTCGCTCGCCGACTTCGTCCCAATGGATTGGAGATCGGCACTTTCTTCCGTACAATGCTTCGTATGGCGCCATTTCGATCGACGATTGGTAACTATTATTGTACGAGAATTCGATGAGCGGTAGCCGGCTTTCCCAATTGCCACCAAAATCCATTATGCATGCTCGGAGCATATCTTCGAGAGTTTTAATCGTTCTCTCGGATTGACCGTCGGTTTGGGGATGGTATGCCGTACTAAAGGCTAGACGGGTCCCCATTGCTTCGTGTAAGCTCTTCCAAAATTTTGAAGTGAATCGGGGGTCTCGATCGGAAATAATCGATATAGGAATCCCATGGAGCCGGACAATTTCTCGGATGTAAAGTTCGGCTAGCTTTTCGAGACTAAAGGTAGTCTTGACCGGTAGAAAGTGAGCGGATTTGGTTAGGCGATCAACTATCACCCATATTGAGTCGGAACCTTTTTGAGTTTTTGGAAATCCTTGAACGAAATCCATGGTTACTCTTTCCCACTTCCATTCGGGTATGAGGTTGGGTTGAAGAAGTCCGCCTGGCCGTTGGTGCTCCGTCTTGACTTGTTGACAAACTAGGCATTCGGACACAAATTTGGCTATGTCTTTCTTCATTCCGGGCCACCAATATAATTTCTTCAAGTCTTGGTACATTTTTGTTTCACCCGGGTGGCAAGAGTAGGGGGTTTTGTGAGCTTCGCCAAGAATTAATTCTTTTATCTCTTTGTTTGCCGGAACGCAAATTCTTCCTTGGAATTTTAAGACTTCGCCATCGGAGATTGAGAAATTGGGATTTCGACCGGTTGATAAGCTTTCTCGGGTTTTTAGAAGTTGATCATCCAGGAGTTGGGCGGATTTGATAGTCGACTCGAGCGGCGGTTCAATGATCAAAGCGCACATGGACTTCCGGCTAAGAGCATCGGCCACGACATTAGCTTTACCGGGGTGGTAAAGTATTTCGCAATCGTAATCTTTGACCAGTTCGAGCCATCGTCTTTGTCTCATGTTAAGATCCTTTTGGGTGAAGAAGTACTTTAGGCTTTTGTGGTCGGTGAAGATCGAACATTTCTCTCCGTAGAGATAGTGCCTCCAAATTTTGAGGGCAAAAACAACGGCGGCAAGTTCCAAGTCGTGCGTCGGGTAATTCTTCTCGTAATCTTTCAATTGACGAGAGGCATAGGCAATTACGTTCCCATTTTGCATCAAGACGGCTCCAAGTCCATGCTTGGAAGCATCGCTATAGACTACGTAGTTTCCGGTTTTGTCGGGTAAGGCGAGAATTGGGGCGGAAGTTAATCGATTCTTGAGCTCTTGGAAGCTAGACTCACATTCGGCGGTCCATTGGTACTTGGTCTCCTTTCGGGTCAATCGAGTGAGTGGAGAAGCGATTTTGGAGAAGTTCGGGACGAATCGTCGATAGTAACCCGCGAGACCGAGGAAGCTTCGGATTTCTCCAACATTTCGGGGAGTCGGCCAATTGCAAACGGCTTCGATCTTGCTTGGATCTACCGATATTCCTTCTTTCGAGATCACGTGCCCAAGGAAGTGGACTTGGCGTAACCAAAATTCACATTTGGAGAATTTTGCGTAAAGTTGGTTTTCTCGGAGAGTTTGGAGCACGATTCTCAAATGTTCTTCGTGTTCTTCATCATTTCGGGAGTAGATTAAGATGTCGTCGATGAAGACGATTACAAATTGGTCGAGGTACTTCCGGAAGATTCGGTTCATTAGATCCATGAAAGCGGCCGGGGCGTTGGTTAGACCGAATGGCATTACTACAAACTCGTAATGGCCGTAACGAGTTCGGAAAGCGGATTTTGGGATATCTTCTTTCTTGATTTTTAATTGGTGATAGCCGGAACGGAGATCGATCTTTGAGTACACCGTGGAACCTTGGAGTTGGTCGAAAAGGTCGTCGATTCTCGGTAGAGGATATTTATTCTTGATCGTGACTTTGTTAAGCTCTCGGTAGTCGATACATAGGCGGAGGGTTCCGTCTTTCTTTTTGACGAAGAGGACGGGAGCGCCCCAAGGAGAGAAGCTAGGGCGAACGAACTTCTTATCAATAAGCTCTTGAATTTGTTCTTTGAGTTCTTTAAGTTCTAACGGGGCCATGCGGTAGGGTGCTTTGGAAATAGGAGTTGCACCGGGAATTAGGTTGATCTCAAATTCAATTTCACGATCGGGTGGAAGACCAGGGAGATCTTCGGGAAAGACATCGGGAAAATCACAAACAGTTGGTACTTGGGATGGCTCGGGTTTATTTTCGTCGGAGATTTCGACTATGTCGACCAAATGACAACAATGCCCCTTTCGGGCGAGCTTAAGTGTTTTGACGGCGGAGAGGATTTGGAGTGAAGGTGAATAAGACCCTTGAAATTCCACTGTTTGGCCGCGAGGTAAAGAAAGATAGACGGTTTTGGTCGCACAATTAATTTGGGCTTTAAATTTGGACAACCAATCCATTCCGAGAATTACTTCGAAATGGTCTATAGGGAGAATTATGAGGTCGGAATTGAGTGGCTTCTTTTGGATTTGGATTGGGCAATCTTTGAAAAAGAGGTCGGATTCTAAGTCATTGCCGGACGGTAAGCGAATTGTGAATAATTCACTAGATGTGGTAGGGGTTATTGGGAATTTGGCGGCGAGGGTACTCGAGACGAATGAGTGAGTCGATCCGGAGTCAACTAGAGCATAAACGAGATTGTTACAAACGTAAATTGTACCTGCTATCATCGAAGGGTCGGCTTCGGCTTCATCTTTGGTCATTGCGAACACTCGACCGGGAGCTCGATTTTGCGGTGGGGGTTGTGGGCAATCCCTTATCAAGTGCCCTGGTTTTCCACAGCGATAACAATTGTTGGTGCCTTGAACGCAGTGTCCAAAGTGAGGTTTCCGACATTTTGGGCAAATCGGTCGGGTTGGTGGCGTAGCATGGTTTTGAATCATTGGACGTTTTCCCTTGTTTTGGCTCGGTCCGGGGTGGGGTCTCTTCCATTTGTGAGTAGTGGCGGGTGGAACGGATCGAGATTGACGGATCTCTTGCTCGGCTTGGTCTGCTTCGAGTGCTTTGTCGACTATTTTCCGAAAAGTCGTTACGGAAGACATGCGTACGTCTCTTTGAATCACCGGGTTGAGACCTCTAAGGAAATGGTTGGCCTTTTCGTCGGCGTCTCGGGATATGAATGGGGCGTAGAGACATCCTTGTTCGAATCGGCGTACGTACTCGGCTACGGACATGTTGCCTTGCTTTAGCTCAAGAAATTCCTTTAGCTTCTGAGCTCGGAGGTTTTTGGAAAAGTACTTTTCGAAGAATAAGATTTTGAAAGCGCTCCAAGTAGTGTTCGTTAGGTCGATTCCTTCTTTGGTACCTTCCCACCAATGACGGGCTTCGTTCTTCAGTAGGAAAAGAGAACAATGGATTCGATCTCGGTCGGACATTTCCATGTAGTCGAAAATGACTTCGAGGGATTTGATCCATTCTTCGGCTATGGTTGGATCGGGGCCTCCATGGAATTCGGCAGGGTGCATTCGTAGAAACCTTTCGTAAATGGCTTGGGGTGTGGTATTTTGAGTTGGTGGAGGTGGAGGGTTCTGGTTTTGGAGGTTAACAAGGCGTTGGATTTGTTCATTTTGTTCTCGGACGAGGGCGGTGAGGTCTTGTATGGTGCGAGATTGATCGTTCGGACCGTTAGCGGCGTTTTGAGCTCGAGTTTGTGCTCCCGACATTTTAGCACTTTAAACAAATAAACACTTCTCATTAGTTAAGAAATGTGCACATATAAACACATACCTGCCCGAGTCCTTAGTTGATGTCGTCATTCGAGGATTTCGGAGATCTTTAAGTTCATATGGAGATTTTCCGGGGATCGTTGCTCTGATACCACGTATGTGTGACACCCATTTTCTAGTTATACTTAATTAGTATTTTAGAATATGATAGCGGAAGACTTTGAAACATATAAATCGGGAATAGAAAATTCCGACAAAATTTTTCTTTTAGAATCAGAGTAAGAGTGTCCACATATTACCAAACAACATACACTTAATCGATTTCACAAACTATGCATGCATGACTAGAGATTAAGTTCCATTTTAGCAAAGTGAGAGAATTTTGGACAGTTTCGATCTATCAATCAAAAACAAAATAATAACTCTCTAACCGCTCATGCAAAACACTTGAAATTTTTACCACATGCTCTAATAAGGACCTAGATAACCTAGTAAAAACAGTTTTTAAATACCTTGAGCCATTTGAAAGGAATAATTAAAATGGTACAACTATACAGTTTAAAAATCTAAAGCAGGGGAGTGACCTTTGAAAAATCTTTATAAATTCCCTACTGTCTCAAAAATCATAAAATTCTATACTAAAGTACATTAGTAAGTTAGGAGTTTATACCAAGTGGAATAAATCTTTTTGAGTGAGAAAAACTTCGTATTTTGTTATAAATACTACAATGACTCTGTTTCAGAGAAGAGTTGGTAAACAATTCGTAATTAATTCATGGCTTATTCAAATAATGCAAACGACCTATCAACGTGAACCTAACAAATAGACCTATGATGCTGTAAAATTTCATGCAATAATGTATTCAAGAGATAATTAACACGAATTATTAAACTACTAGGCAGAACACAACACATAACTAGCCGATGGGCATTTTATAAGGTTTTTAGGAAAACTTGCCCTAAAGTTACATAAGTTTTTGAGGAATCATCATAACATATATCAAAATAGGTAATCTTAATCCTATGTCACATTACACATTATGCATCAATAGTAAGTTCCTCCAATAGGCGGAAGGGAACGATAATAAACACCTAAAACGGTGTCGAATGTCTTTAAAAGCAAAGTGTACAAATAAAACCACATTAGTATATTAAGAGCACCCAAAATCCACCATGCCTCCATATGAACTCTTCTCCCGATCCACGAACTCAACTTCAACCACGATCCTCGGGCTCGAAATCGGGTAATCCTACAAGCAATTCAACACCTATATGAGTCTTTGAGACTCAATGAGAATTCCATAGAATATCAAATACACTTAGACAAGGAATCATATAATCATACATCTACATACATATACAAGTATACATATACCTCAATCATCATTTCTTTAAGAAAATTTACCGATTTACCTTTACCTTCTCGGTTTACCTCTTAGACTTTTCGATTTACCTCTTAAACCTTCGTTTCATCATTTCATAAGGAATAAGAGGAGATCCCTCACAAGGGAGTCGTCATTCTTTTGCACAACGTGTAAGAAAAATCATACAACGTGTAAGAAAAATCATTTTCTTTAGTCGGATATCCTTTGGAAAAATCAAGTAAAACCATAGACAATAAGCCTTCATTTATTTGGAACCCGTTTCATAAGTGGAATCAAACCACACACTCTTCATCTCATTTTTGGGGTACCGGTCCCTCATACCCCGTGCTTATTCGATCTATGTTTTACAAGACTTTCCAATTTAAAAACGTGCAAGTGAGGTTAGTACATACTTTCATTCATTTCAAGCAATTTGATTAGGTGTGTGTGAAAACATTTTTCGTTCGGATATCCTTTGAAAAATCAAGTAAAACCATAGACAATAAGCCTTCATTTATTTGGAACCCGTTTCATAAGTGGAATCAAACCACACACTCTTCATCTCATTTTTGGGGTACCGGTCCCTCATACCCCGTGCTTATTCGATCTATGTTTTACAAGATTTTCCAACTTTAAAAACGTGCAAGTGAAGTTAGTATATACTCTTCATTTCACATATTCAAAGTTAGCTTTCACATAAGCACACATATTTCCACCTATTTCACAAAGGCACATAATTTAGTCACAAAATCACAAAAGCAAGTAAAACACATAACAACTCAAGCAAAGAACATAGATCGCATATAGCAAAACAACTCAAAGCATTCGGTTATTTATAATTACTATCTCCAAGTTATTAATTAGAGTTCAAGCCCTCTTTCTCAAGAGGCTTGAAGTTCTCTTTCAAGTAACACAAAATTTCCATTTATTTCATTTTCTTTCCAAAATATTCGAACCATCAACAATTCAATCACACAAAATTCCATTTTTATTAATCTTGTTCTCGATTTTTATCTTCGTATACTATCTTATTACTCATAGATCATAAACCATGGATCGTAAGCTTCCTCGACCCGGAGGGAGTACACTTACAACCACGTAGGTCGATATATATAAACATAGAAACATATACTTATATATATCACATATAGATTACAAATAAACCATGGATCAAGTACTTTATTCGACCACGCAGGTTTACGAAAACCATGGATCGAAGTTTCCTTAAGATCACGCAGGTCTAGTATATATATATATATATACATACATAAATAAAAATTAAATTACAATATTATTCTTAGTTCATCAAGATTATATCATTTAAAGCTTAGATTCTTACATGCATGGATGATCTAACAATAAACAAGTAAAGTACTATAATTTCCCAAATTTTCGGCCATTAAGAACAAAGAAGGTGAAAGAATAAATAATATTGGTGAAGAATCACTTGTAGCAAGAATATGAAATTCTCACCTAGTTTCTCTTGAGAATATGAAGGAATTGGTGGATTGAATAACCCACTACAAGAACCTTGAAGAAATTATAAAGAAATTAGAAGAAAACATTAGGGAATTTTCGAAATTGAAAAAGGAAGAAGAAAAATGAAAGTTTTCTTACACTTCTAGTTGAAGAAACTTCTTTTTTGGAAATGAGGAGAGATTTTGAGCTTCCTACACTAATAATTTCGAAATGGAGGAGAAGAAGAGAGAGAATGATGTTTTCTTAAGAGCTTTAAGATATGGTGGAGAAGATGAAAATTCACTTGGGTGTTGGGTTCTATTTATAGAGTTTTGCAAGCATTTGGGGGTGTTCTTGGAATTTCCTCTTTAGGTGGGTTGAATTGGAGATGGTTCTATGGCTTGAGCTTGAGTAAAAATGGAGTCTTGGTGAGGGGATGGTGGTGATGGCCGAATTTAGAGAGAGGAAGGAGAGAGAGAGAGTGGGTTTCAAATGCTTAGGTGGAGAGAGAGAGAGAGAGAGAGAGAGAGAGAGAGAGAGAGAGTAAATGGGTCTTGAATTAAAAGGTAAAGTGAAGTACCATTCTCAATGAAGAAGGTACAAGCCACTTAAGCCTTCAATTATCCCAATTAATGAGTCTTTCTACATTAAAGAATTGTACACATGGAAAATAAAATCCATGTGTGTCTCCACATGGCCGAAAATTACAAGAAGAGTGGGGAAAATTTTATTTCTAAGTTTATTCACTCATTTAATTATCTAATATGCATGAATTTATTCTTTTTCTAAAAATTTAGTGTATGCGTAAATATATTCCAACTATCCAAATTAAATTCTAGAATGCAATAATCTAATTAAAATATGAAATTTTTCAATTAGTTATTTTTCGTGTGAAATTTTCAAATATTCGATTCTCATAAATCAACTAATCACATAATTTAAGTCACACATAAAGTTCATCAAGAATGCATGTATAACTAGGCTAGCTCATAAAGAAATTATCCTATTAGCTCACATAAAATTTCTAAACGTAAAATCTACTTATGAAAAATAATAAAAATATAAAACGAGTTATCCGAAAGGGCGGGGTGTTACATCAACTGGTCTAGCACGTCCTCCCGGTAACAAATGTGCGAAAAGTGCTAAAAAAGAAAAAAAAATTAATTCCATGAACTTATTTGTAGAAGAGTTTTCTAATATGAGAAAAGAAGTATCAAGTCGGTTTCAAAAGGAAGGGAATAAAAAACATGCAATAGAACAACAAAAGTTACAAGCGAAAATGGACGCAAGAAATTTACAGCTACAAGTTCAAAAGGAAACCAAGCAAATGAGAATTGCAGCAATGAAAGAACAAGAACAAAAACGATTTGAGAAAGAAATAATGATGATGGATCTCAATTCAGCTCCTACAGATGAAGGTAAAATTTGGATTATTGAACAACAAGCTTGGATAATGGAACAACAAAGAGAAATCATAAGTCGTGCACGGAAAAATAAGTCACCGTTTACGGGGCCTAATAATTAGTTTACTAGCTTTCTCGTAATTTTTATTGATGTCTTCTATTAGTTGGAGAGATGTTCCAACAATCTTATTCAACTCTTCTGTAATCCTTTGTGTTATTAATATTTATGTCAATTTTATGTAAGTTGTTAAATTTTTATATTATTAATTAGTCTTTATATATTACAGAAAAAAATAATAATAATAATAAACGAACGTAAATCACAACATGATCAAATGGTCATTTTTTTACGAAAATTAGCTTAATTTCAAAGTCAAGTTAATTATATCAATTTTATTAATTAAATATAAATTCTTGAAAATTTAATTTGAATTTTTTTATATTAATAGTGAATATTTTATTATAGTTTAATATTCGGAGAGTTATTTTGGAGAGCAACAAAATATACCATTGAGCAATTTTAATTTGGAGAGTGATAAAAGTGGGACCCATTTTTAGAGATGTGATAAAGTTAATGAAAATGAGTATGTGGCATGTGGACCCCACTATTTGGAGAGGGTTTTTTAGCTAGGCCATTGTACATGCTCTTAGATAATATTATAATATTTTCAATATTGTTTCTTTATACTGAATTTTAGATTTCTATTTTTGTGTTATTTATTCATTAATCCCCTCTCTCTATTGCACCCAGCCGCCACCTACCCCAATTCCCAAACACCAAAGCATTTTTTCTTCTCTCTTTATTGTGGTCTTTTTCGTTTTCTTCTTTTCTTCTCAATCATTACCACCCACAAGCCACCATTGCAGATTTCAACCCAAGATCTCAGGAGTCAGGACACAACCTGACTAGCGCCACCCAAGCCCTCCGGCTCGTCCAATAGCGATTTTTACTGAGTTTTTTTTTTCTCAGTTTTTTCTACTCCCTCCACTATCGTGCATATCAGATCTACAAATCATTTCTCAAAAACCGGTTTTCAGGCGGTTTCCGGTTCGACAGTCTGATCGGTCAAAAAAACAGTTTTTATCAACTGAATCGTTTTTTGCAATTTTCGAGTTTATAGTACCAACCGGACTGGACAAGGTAGCGGTTCGCGGCTGAACCGGTCGAACTGGCCGGTCCAGTCCGGGTTTCAAAACATTGTTCAATAGACCCCTCATTTTGAAATTATTTTGAACTAACCACCAAAGATATTACATTTGGTACATATCTCCTCATTTTTATCTTAATTTGGGATACCCCTGAGCACTTTGAAGTACCAAAAATGCTATTTTAATATCATTTTAAAAACATCACTTCATCTCTCTCTTCCTCTCTCAACTTTCAGATCCAAATCCCGTCCCCATAGGTTTTCAATCGGCGATGTTGTTTCACGTAGTCATAACTCTCTATACAGTGGTCGAAATTCGATGTTTGACTACCGTTAGATTCCTCTCGTCGAGCTCTTTCTTTTCGTGGTGATTTCATACAGTTTGGAGTTCTGAAATTGAATTTTAAAATTATTATTTTCTAGACTAATACAAGTTTAAAAATATACTATTAAATTTATGGGTAATTACAGTTAACTCCCCTGAATTATAGGGTCCCCAATGCCGCCTCAACTACAAACTTGGACAGTTTGTATCCCTCTGTTAATGTTGGGTCTCCAAATGCTGAGGTGTAGATTTGACTTTTGCTTTACGACCATAATTCAATTTAGAACCCCCAAATTAAAACCACAATTCAGTGATAACCCCAAATTTAATTTAAAACCTCAAAAAAATCAACATCTTCAAATTCAAATTCAAAATTCATCTTTCATTGGTTTTTGACCCAAATCAAAAGCCCATCTTCTTCTATTAACATACATCCTTAAAACCTACACCCACATTATTAAATTCAAACGTTCATTTCCTTTCGTCCCAAACGAGTTGAACTTCTTTCCAAACATCGGATTACTTCAACAGGTCGGGCCTTTACGAAATGAGTGATTCAGGAAATGTGTTGGAAGACAGAGTGAAGGATATTGTAATTCTTTAAGTGTTGAGAGAGAGAGAGAGAGAGAGAGAGAGAGAGAGAGTCCATTTGGTTATACGAATGAAACAAGAAAATGAAAATAATCATTCCAATTCCTTTATGTTGTGGATTCAGGTCCACAGACAATAACAAGCCACATAAAATGAAAATCGAACCAAGCAAGAACACATAGATACCACTGTGTTGACTCAACCGACTGTTGACACTGTTGCAAATAACACAACCATAGTTACCACATATCTAAAACTGAAAGCTATAGAACAGATAAAGAACACAATATTTAAAGTGGTTTGACCTGTATTACCACAGGCCTACATCCATTGTGCAGAGAGAACAAAATCCATTAGATCAAGAAGGTTACAAATTACAAGATAGTGATAACACTCAAGCTCTCAACAGCTATTTCACCTAAGTTGTATTGACACTCCCCTGTTAGTGTATACCTCAATGTTCCTCTCTTGTTTCCCAACCCCAAATCTCACAAACCCTGTGAAGATTTCCTTCTTGCTTTCCCTCTAGCTTCTTCTTTTGTTCTTGAGAGTTGCCTCTCTTTCCAGCCCCTCAAGCTTATTCCCTTGATTAGCCTTAGCCTCCAAGCCTCTCCTCCAAGTGCTTTATGTATGCAGTTAATCCTAGCAAAAAGCAACTTGGTCCCCAAGCATACCACTGTGAACTCGACAGGTGTCTACCACAGTCAGTGCTCCTCACGTGTTCTGTCTTCTAGTATAACAGCTCCTTACACTTTCCATTTCATCCTTTAACTTTACTTTAACTGCTGACTCAGGAAAAATATCCACTTGGCATGTACACGTGGATATGAGTCGCATAATAACACCTTATGTCCATTTGGTTAAATTAAATACATACTTCCAGTTCTGCTGAAATGTTCAACTTAATTTATCTAAACACAATTTGCTCAAATTTAAATTCACATAAGCAGTGGAAGCCAATTGAAGGGGGAAAATTGTGCAAAAAGATTCTCCATCTTTGGTCAACGTGCCATAATTTCGTAGTTGTACTTCGAGATTATATATTTTTGTGCCCTTGAATTATAAAGTGTCGCACTCCTCAATTACAAAACGTACCAAACCCCTCTTTACCTCTTTATCCTTTGCATTTCGTTTAAATTTAATAATAAATTAATAAAATTATTCTAGATAAATAATTTATATGTGTCATTTTCATTCGTCATGCACTTGTCAAGTAATGAAAATTATGTATAAGACATCACAATCTGCAGCCAATAATCAAATAATTCAATATCTGTCACACACTTACACCCACATACAAACGGAATCAAAAATTGTTACTCGGCTCCCACTTCCGACGACATTTCAAATTAGTCAATTACCAATTTATCCCCATCCTTCTTTTACTACATCATAAAGCCCCCGCAAAGCCTTTTTCTTCAGTTCAGAAGAAGCAAACTGAACAACAATGGCGGAACCCTCATGGGCGGAACTGCTGGGCAGCAACAACTGGGAAAATCTGCTCGACCCGTTAGACCTCAGCCTCCGCCGCCTCATCCTCCGGTGCGGCGACTTCTGCCAAGCCACCTACGACGCCTTCAACAACGACCAGAACTCCAAGTTCGCCGGCAGCAGCCGCTACGGCAAGGACTCCTTCTTCCAAAAAGTCATGCTCGATTCCGCCGCCGACTACAAGGTCGAATGCTTCCTCTACGCCACCGCCAAAGTCGGCGTCGGCAAAGCCATGTTCCTCCACTCCCTCTCCCGCGAATCCTGGGACAGAGAGTCCAACTGGATCGGCTACATCGCCACCACCTCCGACGAACTCAGCCGCTCCTCCGGCCGCCGCGAAATCTACGTCGTCTGGCGCGGCACCACCCGGAACTACGAGTGGATCGACGTCCTCGGCGCCCGACCCGAATCCGCCCACGAGCTCCTCCAACCCACATCTGATAATTACAATAATACCCCCAGCGACGAAGACAACGACGACGACGAGCACGGCGTGCCCAAAGTAATGAAGGGCTGGCTCACAATCTACGTGTCAACAGATCCCAACTCCTCCTTCACCAAACTAAGCGCTCGAACCCAGCTCCTGAAAAAGATCGAACAGATCATCGAACAGTACAAAGACGAAAGCCTGAGCATAACTCTAACAGGCCACAGCCTCGGCGCTTCGCTAGCGATATTATCAGGTTTCGATTTAGTCGAGAACGGTGTCCGCGATATCCCCGTTTCCGCCATCGTATTCGGGAGCCCTCAGATAGGGAACCATGCTTTCAATAAGAGATTGCTTCGGTATCCGAATCTGAAAGTCCTGCACGTAAAAAATAAAATCGATCTGATTCCGCGCTACCCGAGCGCGTTGTTTGGGTACAAAGACACCGGGATCGAGCTGGAGGTGGACAATAGGAAGTCGCCGAGTTTGAAGGATTCGAAGAATCCGAGCGATTGGCACAACTTGCAGGCGATACTCCACGTGGTTGCCGGGTGGAATGGGGCCGATGGGGAATTTGAATTGAAGGTTAAGAGGAGCTTGGCCTTGGTGAACAAGTCGAGCGCGATTCTAAAAGACGAGTATTTGGTTCCGGGTTCGTGGTGGGTTGAGAAGAATAGAGGGTTGGTTCTTGATGAAGACGGAGATTGGGTTTTGGCTCCGACTTCCGACGAAGATCATCCTGTGCCGGAATTTTGAAAATGTGGACGATCAATTTTGTGTTATGAATTGGTGTGTTGGGTTGTTTGTTACTTGTTGCTTGTAGATTGTGTGTGTAAATTTACAGTAAATAATATACTATTTGGTGTATTTCATCTATGCTCAAAGGACCTATAAAACCCTTCAATATGTCCATTCGGTCACATGCCAATGAGATTTTTAGGGTGCACTACTGAAATTTGAATTTCAAATTCAAGAATTAATTAGTTTAAATATTTTTTTTACTTTTATTATAATAAAAAAATATATTTTCAATTTTACCGGTATCGAAATTAAAAATTCAAATTAATTCGGTAAAAGATTGCACCGAACCGAAAAAAATTATTCGGTTCGATAAATGGTACAAATTTTCAAAGTACCGAAATTCTGATTCAATTCGGTGTGATTTTACCGAATGAGCACTCCCAATTTTGGTTCGATTGATTGTTTTGACTTCCTCAATCAGATGAATTATATTCATGGCAGATGAAGTAATTACTTCCAATTTTGCATAATGGTTTAGTGAAAGTGATTATAACTTCTAAGTAACTAATCTACTATAGTAAAACATCTATAAATTAATACTCAATAAATTAATTACCTCGACAAAATTAGTAATTTGTCTAGGCCCAACTTGGAATCTGTACAAAATTGGACCACAGTCGATAAAATAATAAGATAATAACCTTTTTAAAATCCCAGTGTATATATATTGGTCCCAACGAAACTATAAATTAATAATTACTAAAAGATTCAAAATTCTAAGATTGTCTAGTAAAAATGAATTTATAGTCACTTGTTTTTTGTTGAACTTCAAATCTATATTGATTCATCTTCAAATCTCCTCATTGCACTAAGTACTACAACAAAAAGTTGTGAAGAGTTGTTGCCGCTTGCAATGCTTCTTTCCGAGTGTCCGGTTCCAAAACTATTGAATCATTCTCAACTTCGTCATCGACAGGATTTTGAATGGTAACTACCACAGTTTCTTCAATGCGTTGAACCTCGTAACATTCATTATTTTCACCAAAATAATCTTGTACTGCGTTGGTACCATGGACCAACTTTCCGGTACCATGAACTAACTTTTTACTTATTCAAAAACATTGAACTTGACAAATTCAATTAACTTGTGAATGTATATTCATAGAATGTGCCATGTATCTAGTACATTGATTGGACTTGGAAATATAAAGTTCATAGGCAAAACCTCTTTATATTAATAAATTATTAATTTATCGATATGACAATATCTTTCTAAATTAATAAAATATCCCGGTCCAACATTATTAATTTATAGAGGTTTTATTGTAACCCATTTCTTTAGCGGTTGTTGTTTTTTTCGTTACAACTATGCTAGGTATGGATTTTCGGGAGAAAAAGAGCAGGAGCTGCTTGATATTGAATGTTTTAAAGAGTGTTGAAAACACATTGAAGACCACCTTTCTGCTTTCTCCACTCTCAGTGACGGCCGAAACGAGTTGTATTATTTCCTGGCGTTCTTCTTTCTGTCGAGGAAAACCAATGTCCAATGATCTATCACATTTTTGCTACTGTCGTCTGAATGCACTGCAAATATTAGTTAATGATAGGTCGAGATATATATGTGCTTGACGCATTGCTCTTGACAGACCATGTGCTCGATAATGTCCCTGCATATTTTTACAACATCACATATACAAATATCAACATATATATTATTTTTGAAATTAATGTAATTTTTTTGTCAAATGAAGTGAACTCGAAAAACAATAACTTTCGCCATCCAAATCCGAATCGCAGTCATTCCTCTTGTCGCATATGCATAATGAACATGTATGAATCAAGTGTTGGGAATCGAGCACGTTTACGCAGCGGAAAACAAAAAAATTATATGAAAAACAAGTTTAATCATATAAACACGTAGTCGATAATAGCCATTAATTGCGTACCTTAATGCTTCCAGCGCAAATAAAAATAAAAATTTGCATACATTAATGCTTCCAGCGAAATTAAAATACAAAATGCATATTAATTTGATAATTAAATCACGTAGCATGCTCACAGTAAATCATAATTTATACATAAACAATTTCACTAAATCATTCAAGCAAAATCATACTGCAAATATCAACATTTAATTTAATCTAATTAAATTAAAACCTAATACAATACGGATCCGAAAATTACCTCTCGAAGAGTGATGCCAGTTCTCGGATTGAAGCTGACTGCCACGGAAACCAATCCATGTAGTCGGGAGAAGCGGCAGCGAAGCGACGGCGGCGGACGCGTGGATCAGCGGCGGCGCGTGAGCTTCACGCACTGACTTGGAGCGACGCGTGCGGATCGGCTCCTTTGTCTTCCTCCTCTCGGATTTCACCTCGTATACCGAATTCAACTGATATGTGGCACTAGACACGCAAAATTCCGAATAAAACGGAAGAATAAAACAAAAGGAAATACTACCAAAGAACTATTGACGCGTGTTCACCGATTCGGGCGATGGCGGCGGCAGAGGAGAGGCAGCGGACGTGAGGAGTTGATAAGCTAGGGTTAGGGTTGTGTATATTTTGTTTTGTGCAAGACCTATAAATCTTATATTTATAATGTCTTGTATAAAAGCCCTAACGGGCTTAAGATGGACCGGGCCCAACACCTTAAGTTCATTAGTCTTTCGTCGCTCGTTTTTCACAACTCAGTGATTGGAAAATTATAACAATTATATTTTCGGAATCATGGAAACGTGCTCGTCATTACAAATGCTAATTCTCGATTTCCAATTTCTAAAAGTGGAAACCCTAATTCAGTGGACCTTCTAAAGTTGGAAACTTCCCAATTTAGAAAGTTCACTAAGATGCTCGCCTAATTCTTTCCTTTTCTTATTCTGATTTATAATTCCAAATTACTAATGTTGGACTCAATCATATCTCAATATCAATATCCTAATTTAAAATACTATTATTATCCAAATGTTTTTCGCAAATTACCCCATTTAATAATGTAACAAATTGAGACCTTAGTAGTATATGGTTCCTTCGACCCTACACGCGGTGAAAAACACCGGGTGGGTCTTCTGCTGCCACGTGTCCCTTTTTTTATTTTTCTAAAGGGGAAATATGCAATACCCCCTTCATATGGAAAATATTTTGAACTAAACCCAATTGACTTTAAAGACTTTTGCCTACACCCAAATCCCATTTTAAATTAGTGAGACCCCCCTGAATTAGTGTGAGAAGACAAAAATACCCTCAAATACTATAACCCTAAATTTTAATTATTTGCCTCTCAACTTTCATCTCTATCACTTTCATCTTCTCCACATCTCCACCAAAACATCTCAACTCTCTCTCCAAAAAATTCGAGCTTTCCCTACCTTCGCTGCCACCACCACCGCCGCCGCCGCCACCGTTGTTGCCGCCGGTGCTGCCGCCACTGCCTCCTCTTTCTCTCCACCTAAATCTCTCTCTCTCTTGTTCGTAATCTCCCTCTCGATTTCTGTCTTTTTTTTTTGCCGGATTTGTACACCACTACCACAGTAGCCACCTTCCTCACTTACTCTTTCATTCACCCCCGGCGTCGTCGCCAGCCCCTCCCAGGCTTTCGTTATCTTCGATTTTTTATTTTTATTTTCATTCTAGATCTGAAGCAATAACTTAATTTTTTAATTTTAATTTTTTTTTTTTTGATAAAAGAAAATTTTTCTGATTATTTGATTAATGTTTTCTCCCTTAATTTTGTTCTTAGGGAAAGGACTTTCTTGAAATCAACCACCCATCGGAATCCCTTTGGAACGAAGGTTGGTGTTATATTTTATGAATTTTGTTTGATATCTCATTATGTTTAGTTTCTTGAATTTTTTTTTGTTGCTCGTAAAGAAAGAAAGACAGAAAATGAACCTTCATTAGTCCAAAAGAAGAGCGTATATATTGCATAGCTTATTACTTTATATAAAGTAGGCACTGTTAATACGTGTATTGGAACTAATTAGATTATGTAGACAATATGGAATCTTACTCAATGGTGTTCTTTGTGCCTTAAAACTAGACTTAGCAAACATTATGTATGATATTGATTTCTCAAGTTGTGTTTTGTTATCTATGTTTGTATATGTGCACTTATGTATGTGCTTTGAAAATTGTTCCATCCTGCACCTTTTAATGTATATAGTGTTGTTCTATGTTCCCGTTCTTCAGAGAAGCCGATGCTTGGTCTTTTTGGTTATGTTAAGTAGTGTACTGTAAAAAGTATTAATGTAATGTAATATTTTCTTTTCCTTTCCAGATCTGAAGCAACGGGAGTAAAGTGACTATATTCTGATTTGAATATGACTATTGCTGATTCATTCAATTAGTGATTTATGAATTTGAATCACGAATAATAGAGTTTCTGATGATGAAGAGTGGTTCCGATCAATTTTCACGAATTCAAAGTAGGAAAATGTCATTCCCTATTACTCATGAAGCTACAGAGAATATGACTATTGTTGAATATGACTATAGTCATATTCGAATATAACTATAGTCATATTCGACTATGTTCTTCTCGTTTCTCACCCCAATTGCAAATCCTTCTATCTTCTCGAATATGACTATAGTCATATTCGACTATGTTCCTCTCGTTTCTCACCCCAATTGCAAATCCTTCTATATTCGACTATGTTCCTCTCGTTTTTCGAATATGACTATTGTTGAATATGATTGTAGTCATATTCGAATATGTTCTATATTCTCGTTTCAAGTTGACTTGTAATAACAAGATTTAAATTGTGGTTTTTTGTTTTTTTTGTGTGGATGTTGATTGCATTGTTTCCCTAAACAATAGAGAATCTTAGTTTTTTTTATATAATTTGGTAAACATGACTTTACCGCACTATATAATCAGAATTTTGAAGTTAAAAATTTAAAAAAGTGCAATATAAAGAAAGAATATGACTACAGTTGATATAGTCACATGTAGTCATATTAGACTATATTCGTATTCAACTATAGTCATATTCGGCGTAGTACATTTGTCGGGGGAAAAAAAATCAATTTTTCGTTTAAAAAAATTTAAGAAAATATGCCTATAGTCATATTCAACTATAGTCATATTCGGCGTAGTAAACTTGTCGGGGGGAAAAAATCAATTTTTCGTTTAAAAAAATTTAAGAAAATATGCCTATAGTCATATTCAACTATAGTCATATTCGGCGTAGTAAACTTGTCGGGAAAAAAAATCAAATTTTCGTTTAAAAGAATTTAAGAAAATATTAAAAAAATATGAAAAATAAAAAATAATTAAAAAAAAAAGAAACTTCATCTGCACGTGAGTTTTGATTTTGTATGTGAAGAAGCAATTTTTTTTTATTTGTTGCTGATTTTATGGAGCATATTTAGCTGATTTTTTATTTTTTTTAATTAGTTGGCTATTTTAAGGAATTGGAATATTGAGTTGGAAAAAAATTGCTATTATTTTGGCTTTATTTAAGGAAAGCGGACGTGCATTATTGTGGTTAGGAGATTTTCTAATTTCAAAGGGTAATATTGGAATGAATATTTATAGGGGTTTATCACAAAGAAAGATTTAAGGGTTGGACATATCACTATTTATTACTCATCCAAGGGGTGTATTGCTAAAGACCCCTTTTCTAAAACCCCTAAAGATAAACCCTAGCAGGGAATATATTATAAAATACAAAAAAGTGACACGTGCCAGCAGAAGACTCATCCGATATTTATCACCGGGTGTAGGGTCGAACAAATCGTAGTATATCCACAAAGGGCGAAATTAGAGTGAGAAAGTAAGGGCAAATAAGTGAAGTGGTCAACAACAGAATCGAATCAAATTATAGTGAAAACAAAATCAGGTTCGGACCTTCGCCGGACCCCCAAAAGGGGCAAAAAAAGCTCTCTCCCAAATTCCATTTCTCCACCCCCACCCCACTTTAATCCCCATCCCGCTAAACCAAACGCCACACATATATACATACATACACATATATGTATGTTTATATACATATATAAGCGAATCTTATTCAATTCTCGGAGGTCCCCTGTTATTCCATGTTCTCTGTAAGTTTCTCTCTCTCCGCCTCTTTCTGCATATTCAACTCTTATTAATAATACTCTTCAGTTTGCGTTTTAGATGTTTGTGTGTGTGTGTGTGTGTGGTTCTGTTATACTGTATTTGAATTTGTATCCAGTTTTGAATTTTTCGTTAATATTTCGATTTTTTGTTTTTTTTTTTGGGTTGAATTCACCTCTTTTAATGTACTGTCAATCTCAATTTGATCGGTTCCGCATTCATTCATTTTATTGAAGTTGCAAAGGAATTTTTTTTTTTCGTCGATTTTTTACCAGTTTTCGTTGGGTTTTAGATATTCGTGTTTTCGCTATTTAACCTCGAATTCAATTTACACTATTCTGATTTTGAAACTGTTGAATAGGTGTTTTTGGCCGCAGAGAAAGAATTGAGTGAAGTGCCCATGTTGGATTTAGAGATTCGATTAATCGGTTATTTGTGAGAGTGAGATTGTTGATAGTTGCTTAAGGCGTGATTAAGTTAAAAGGGTCTTCGGTAAACAGAGGACCCTTGATCCAATTTGGGATCCAAGCGGTGGGTCGTTAGCGTGTTCTTGGAGTTTAGTTACCCATACAATGCCAGCTGTGCAGAAGCTTTACAACGCGTGTAAAGCATCGCTTACACCTAACGGACCCATTTCAGAAGAAGGTCTAGAAAAAGTTCGCAATCTATTAGGTATGAAGAGGAAATATCATTCTTGTCCTTCCCCTTGTTTTGCGTTTCCGATCGGTGCTCTTATTTTAATGTTATAATGAGACAAGATATGCATTCATTGTATACGCAATATTTCTGTCACGGGTTTATTTTTACAAACTTGGATATAAGTTCCTTTCTAACCATAATTGTTAATGATCTACGTGTATTAATATGCGTGTTTTCTGTGTTGGTTTTGTCGTTTGTTGGATAAAACATTTAATAATATGCATTGGATTAGCATTTTGTGTCTTGTGAATATAATATTTTAATTATGGCAATTAAGAATATTTTGCCTTAAGTCATTCGCTAAGGCAGCTACTTGATCGATGACCGGATTGTATATCATCTTCACTATTCATGGTATTCGTTTAGATACCTAAATTATGCATAATTACCTATTCATTTGATTTTGGTTCTTTGTCCCTTTGTTTTACGAATATTGCTAGAATTTCTTTGTGGTCATCGAGAAATGATGTATATGCTCTTAGGTTGTCATTGTTTGAGACAGATTGCGGCGATATTGTCGTGCAAGAATCTAATAGACGAACTTGTTACATAGAAGGGAATGAGACTTCAAGGACAAAAAAATAGCATACATCTTAATACAAAATTATCCCGATGTTATTGAATTAGTAACAAAAATTCAAAGACTTAATATCTTTTAGATCAGTATTTGTGAATATTAGCTTGTGCTTGAAAATGTTAGTAATGCTACTTATTATGAAATATTAAACGACTGTCCCCTATACTAGTTTAAGCTTTCAGATAATTTTGTCATTCAATGTTGTTGGTAGATTTATTCAAGTTCACATTAGAGCAAGAATATAATTATAATATGTAAACATACAATTTTAGAACTTATTGATTATTATATAGATAAAGTAATGCAACGGCCATTACATGGCTGGAGGAGATCAACCACTTAAAAAACTTTAATTTACAATATGATTCGTATGTGACTGTAGTTATATTCCTTCTTAACAACCTTAACTACTAACGATCTAGTGCATGTATTTCATTTATCTCTATCTTCCTATTTCCATGTTAACGGCATTGGGTGTGACTAGTGTCATTGTATGGCAGTCTTCCTTTCTTTGGTTCTTTATTTATTCACCCTAAATAAGTTCTCCCGTCAGACTTAACCCAAGCTAGAAAAAGAATGTAGCAAAAGGAAAAACCGAAATCTTCCTGGGGGTGGGGGGTATCAAGAACAATGGGAAGCCCATATTATATTTTTCGGGATATTTCCTACACCTAAAGTGGCAGGAGCTTGCTTTGGTCTTCTATTTATTTGAGGCATGTGTCTGATTCGAGGATATCATACCTATTTTTCTGTCTTATGCTTATGGTTGCCATATTTTAATAGAAATTATCTGTATAAAAATACCCGGGAAGCTCCACATATAGGATTCCGATAATCACACCCACAAAAGGCTATCCTTAATAGCTTAAGGAGATTTTCCGAATAAGTCTAGTATTCTAGAATAGCTTAGGGGCGTAGCGGTAGATAATAACAAGACCAAGTGAATCTCAATGCCTATACATACAAGGCTCACCTATATCCTTCATCTCAAAGTTCCTTATCAAGAATGCCTTCACATCTTGCAACAGGCTCAGATCACTGCTAGCAAACAGTATGTCGTCAACATACTGTAGGACTATGAAGATAACCTTGCTCCATCGACCTTTAGGTATAAAGAGAGGAGCGCAGAGGTGTTTTAACCCCATCCCTTGAAGCTGAATTGAAATGGAATCTGTATATTTACTTTAATGGATCTTTCTAACATGATAAGTAGTAGTACCGAGGGTCATGCTGTTATCAAGTTGATGAATTTTTGAGAATTTCCTCGTGATGCGTAGTTTAACTTGACGGCATGCTGTTGGACTTTATTGTGTTTAATCTCAGTTGTAAATAATTTACGGACTGGTGTTTATGTATTTCTGGGGACTTGGCCGTGACTGTGTTCAGTGTCTGGTAATGTCTATTTAGTTTTAAAGTAATCAGAGTTAGGATCTTGCTGAATCATCTAGCTTTAAAGCCGTAACTCGGGCTAGGTTTGGTTATTTTTCGATGTGTTTTTCAATTTGTTTGGGAGGACGAATAGAGTGATAGTAGTGTATGTTTGTATTTTGGGAGGAGGCAAATTTTACTCTAGCTGTCAAATTATATAGGGTTGTTCGGATAAGTCGACAAGTGTTATCACATTGATATTTTAATGTTAATATTAAATATTTGAATGTAAAAAAAAATTGCTATATCATTAATAATGTAATGATTTGTTATATATCGAACCCCCCATTTTCGGAGATGATTGAATTTGGTTTGCAAGAATGAAAACAAATATGGTCCGAGGTAGAATGAAAATATTCTCCCAGGAGACTAGACAAACACAGCTGTTGGTCTTATAATCTATTTGTTGTTCTTCTAATACCTTGCAGACCTGTAGTTGTCTTTTCTCCTAGAGCATTCTCGTCATCTTCCTTGTTTCTGCTTTGTTCGTTGTGTCATTGAACAACCGAGAAGAAAATGAAAGATGCTAATCAATCATGCTAATGTTTTCTTAACAAAAAAGAATATGAAAGAGGAAAGGTGTATTTACATTCTGGTCCCTAACTTCAGAACAGTAGGTGGTACATCTTCCAAGGTTTTTCGTTTCTCTATGTAAATGAGTGCTTAGTATCTGGTTGAATTTCTTTACTGGATAAAAATATGGCAATTTATGCTTCGGTTTTGGCTATAGAGGTGATATTATCTACTAAATTTGCAACATATATGTGTAGTGATGCATGCATCAACATCGAGGTGATATTATCTACTAAATTTGCAACATATATGTGTAGTGATGCATGCATCAACATCGTTTTCGCAAATCTTTTTTTGGTACACTTCAACAAATTAGTCAAGTTTTTAGAGAGGGTAGCATCTATTTATTGTGTCTTTCCTTAGGTTTCATATTATGTATTAACTTCTTATACAAAAATCAAATAAAAACTAAATGTCTAATTTCTTATTTCTTTTTTTTTTAATGTGCAAATTGTGCTTTACGATAAGTTAAGTTAGCATCTTTTGAACGCTAATTTTATAATACTTCGGCGTGCCTTTATATCTAATGATTCTGCTTCGAAATTTATATTACTCGGCAAGGTGGATTGTCACTATGTTTCGCTTCTTGTAAGTATGTGAAGGTCTAAGAGACTGTAATTCAGTGTAGTCATATGGTGCTGCTCTATTTTTTAAAAATGTTTTGATTCTCTTCTCGGTTAAAATCTGCCTTTCAGCTGTTCGAGCTAATCGTGTTATCAAGTGATGAGATGAAGTTACGGTCTGTTGGTTTCTACTGATTTAGAAATTAACAAATAGCTTGATCATGATTCTAATTGTAAAAAGGGGCAATTTTATTGTAGGACAACCAAAGACGTCGTAAGGAATCAAAATATGATAGCTCTATCTCAAAATTATGGCCAAGTTTTGACACGAAGTTTTGAATGAGATTTGAACACAAATTAATTATGTATAGTTTTAGACTATTTAGTATCACATCATTTCATCGTTTCATTCATCGAATGGTATTTTTCAGAACAAAAAATGAGTTGAAGATGTCGGCCAATTATTTCTCTGATATTTGAATCGTTGTTATGTAGGAATCATTGGTATTTTAATATAAATATAGCTTGTGTATTTAAATATGAATACTTGGACTTGCCACGACTCAAAAACACTTGATAAGTTCGTGCCAGACTTCAAAATTTATCCAGAAGCAAACATAGAAGTGTAACACACTCCTAGAGTTGCTCATGTAGAAGTATCTAATAAGGATCAAAGAAATATTTCAATTATTTATCATTTATAAACGTTGTATTTTATCCATATTTCAAATTAGTTTCGTAATCAAGATCTGCCTCACGTTGTTGACATTGCATGCATGAATTAGTCGTATTATGCCTTCCTTACCCTCGTTGATCATAGTATATAAGGTCTTGAAGTGACTTAATGTTCTGTAACACTCGATTTCGTTTGTCATCAGAGAAAATCAAACCTTCTGATGTAGGCCTCGAGCAAGACGCCCAATTAGTACGGAACTGGCGGGGCTCCGTAACTGAACCCAATGGGGGTCAACGATCACTCCCCATAATCAAATACCTGCATTTGCACGAGTGTGACAGCTTCTCCGTAAGTTACGTTTTTTACAATGGGATTTTCTGAATATCTAATTTTTTACAGAATATTTTTTAATTTTTTTGGCAGATGGGAATATTTTGTATGCCACCTTCATCAGTCATTCCACTTCATAATCATCCTGGGATGACAGTGCTGAGTAAGCTTCTGTATGGTTCGTTAAACGTAAAATCCTACGACTGGATCGACATGCCTGGCCCTTCTGATCCTTCTCAAGGTTTATTTTATTTTATTTTATTGGGTAAATTACAGCCACCCCCTGAGGTATGGTCAAATTACGAAAACCCCCTCCTGTTTGGGTAATTACAACCACCCCCTCAACTATTAATGTTCTTACACGTCCACCCTTGCGGTTTTAAATTTAGTGAAATCTTCGAGAGTATATGGAATATTATCACTTTTGTACCCGTTTTGTCCCATTCGAACTCCACATTCGTAGCAAGATGATCGTAATATGTGTTTTTTGGCTTGTACATATCAGATTGTGGTGCATCTGAAACTGTATTTTTACACAAAACGAGTACAAACTGGAGCACATTCCACAGAATCTAGATGATTATGTTGAATTTGACACCATAAGGGTGGCGGTGTAAGAAAAAATCATAGTTGAGGGGTAGATGTAATTATCCAGACAAGAGGAGTTTTTTAGTAAATTGACCATACCTCAGGGGTGGTTGTAATTTACCCTATTTTATTTTATTTTATTTTATTTTATTTATTTATTTATTTTTTAATTTTTTGATTAATTTCAGGAGCAAGGCCAGCAAAAGTCATAAGAGATTGCGAAATGTTGGCCCCGTGCGGTACGACAGTTCTTTATCCAACTAGTGGAGGTAACATCCATTGTTTCAAGGCCATAACTCCTTGCGCTATATTCGACATTCTTTCTCCACCTTACTCCTCCGAGGATGGGCGGCATTGCACTTATTTTAGAAGGTCACCGGCCGGAGATTTACCAGGTAAACAGCTTAAAAAATTAAACACTCGTAAAAATTGAAAAATAATACTTTTAAAAATTAGAGAGTAATTTCTGCTGCATTTTGTTTTTTTAAATAAGGTTCTATTGAGGTGGATGGAGTAACGATATCTGAAGTATCTTGGTTAGAAGAGTTTCAACCTCCGGATAACTTCGTGATACGGAGAGGACAATACAAGGGCCGTGTTATTAAAACATAGAAAAAAATAGTTAAATTTTATTTTTTTTGATGTCGTATTTGTCTGGGCGTTGTGGGCGTTGTGGACTTTGTTGTCAGAAGTAATTTCTTCAACTTCAATATATGTGTCGACTGTTATTGACGATGAAATTTTCGTTGTTAGCAGAAGAAATTAGACTTTGAGCTGTACATAATTGAGGTATTATATATTATTATTCATTATTAACCTGACTCTATAAATTAGCTGTGAGACATTCTTGTTACTGAGATCATCGAAGTTTTGGTTTTTTTTTTTTTTTTTTTTTTTGGCCGTTTTAATGAATTATATCGTTTATGATGCCTTAAAGGTTAGAAAGTTAAGCAGTATATTATTATCTGGTTATATGTATTGTGCGTGACGGAAGATGCATAATTCGTCATACATAATTGTACGAATCGGATTAAAAAAATAAAATATTATTTATAGATGAGATGAATAACATTGTGAGATTTGCTACGCGCTTATTTAAGATGATTTGTAGAGTCTTGGGCAATATAATTTGTAGCAGCTTCAGTTTCCAGTTATTCTGCAAACAATAGATGCGATCCCTTTTGAATACGAAGAAGAATATATTGAAATATAGATATGATTCCTCAGGTCTTAACGGACAAGCATTCCCGTTAAACATGTATTTCTTTCTTATCAAAATAGCGTTCATACGTGTATGTCATGCTCATTGCGGTATTTTGATACATCGAGTTCGTCTGTTTGTTTGTTTGTTTTTTTTTTGGTACAAGTGCAAAGAGGCTAGTTGTTAATATCCATGATTCTTTCTAAATATATTAGTATCACTAATATACTTATATGTTTGAATTTGTTGATACCATTTTTAATTATTATGCATTTTAGAACATTTTATCATGTTTTAAATGCATAGTGTAAGGTTAATAATCAAAATGAAATAAATTGGTACTCAAATGAAACATGAGTCAAAGTTCATTGAACTCAATTTGAAGAATTGTGGTTCTGCTTTCTTCTAACTGAAATAGTCGTAGTATCTTGGAGATAATTGTCGTTAACCAAGAGCATTGCACGGAACAAATTTATCTTAATGAGAAAGAATTGACTTCTTACATCGACCACATTTTACGTGTCAAATCTTTGTCGAAATTCTGTCATAATTCCCATTTCGAAATACACAACCAAATAACTGAATGCAAAGAGCAACAAGCTCAGCTGCTAGGCTCTATAGTGTGGTCTCTAATAATATTATATCTGAGTGCCTAAATGTGAAATCAGATATCCTCTGAGTATTATACAACATGTTTGAATATCAAGCCAACAATAAAAATAAAGTGTCAATATAAGCAAAATCCAATTCATTTTCCAAATATTATACTATAGTATAAATATTATGATGTATTTTATATTCCAATAGATAAATGATTATGAATTTCAGGAGTTCTGATCAAAAATATAATAATATATTTTATTTTATTCAAGTAATGTTCTCGGGCCATATTGTTAATTTTTGCTAATATATTTTATTAATGTATCGCCAATTTTACGCTAGCTACAATCTCATTAAACTCTTCTTTACGGAAAGGAAACGAGACAACTTCAAGAGAGTGAACTACTAATCTTATGAAGGCATCAATCGTCTTCCGCCATCATGTTGTCGTCGGCGCCTATGTACCAACAATATCTTTGATTCTGCATCGAGCTATTTGATGGCACTATCTCCTCGGTAATTGTGCTCACTTATAACAAGCGAAGTGTTCGTTCGTTTATATTACCCCTTCAATTCCGACAAGATCATTTATTCGATGCAAATTTTAGCTAAAAGGTGACCTAGGTGGATTATGCCGGCTAACGATTAATTTAAGGGTGTCGCGTGTCATTTTCTTTCATATTCGGGTTTAAATTGCCAAAAAAATAATTAGAAGGTGCAAACTGCAAAACAAGTTCAATCAAGGTGAAAAATGGTAAACAAGGTTAATTAGAGGGTGAAACATGCATTGCTAAGGTTCATTAGATTTGTAATTTATTTGAACATAAAAATAGTATTAAAATATCTTAATGATTAATAAAGTAAAAATATTTTAATATTAATAGGTTTCGGTCGTGGAGATTGTGTCCTATTACGAACACGCCATTATACCGCATGCCAAACCCCCACTCTTGAAAATTAAAATCCATAGTTGATGGGATGAAGTCTGATTTAGTCAGAATTAGCGGGTTTAGAAACCACGCACACCCTACTAATTCGGAATTATAATATCTCTCACATCACGAGCATACCCCCAACTAGGGGTGTGAACGAGCCGAGCTCGCCTCTTTTGGCTGGCTCGAGCTCGAGCTCGAGTCTATTTTGTCGAGCTCGAGCTCGTCGAGTTCTTCTTTTTTAGGCTCGAGCTCGAGCTCGTGTTAATTTTGTCGAGCTCGAGCTCGAGCTCGAGCACAATCTCTTATTTTTTTTTTTTTTTTTTAAATATTTTTTAATTATTATTTTATTATTAAAAATTATTTAAAAAAAATACAAAATAAAAACTAAATTGTGATTATATATTTTTTTAATGTTTGTATTTATTTCTATAATATTTTATATTATTATACACTATTTAAATAAAAATAACATATAAAAAATAAAAAAAATAAAAAAATAATAATAAATCCGGCTCGCGAGCCGGCTCGCGAGCTGATGAACAACTAAAATCCGGCTCGAGCTCGGCTCGTCAAAAAGCTCGAGCTCGAGCTCGAAAACCTCGAGTTCAAGTTCGAGCTTTTTACGAGCCGGCTCGTCGAGCTCACGAGTCGGCTCGGCTCGTTTACCACCCCTACCCCCAACTATTCATATGGTTTTATAAAACCTACACATGGTAAATTACACTATTGATTTACACATAACAACCAACACTCATATGTAAGTGCGCTGAGTGGATAATTATTTAAGTAGATCAACAGCTTAAAATTACATGGTGTATTTCACCGGGTATAGAATCTCATAAGTTGTATTCACATGCTTAATTTGTGCCATCGGAATAACCGTTAGAAGATGACATATCCTATCTCAAAAAAGTAATGAGTGGGAACCAATTTATAGCATGTTTTATACAAATTCATCGAACCATAAATATAGATATACAATAACATCAAATTAGATGAAGTTTTCACATGATGATGTAGGTTACATCAAACATTATTTTAGAGAGAGAGAGGATAATAACAAGCACCAAACACAACAAGTACTAATCCAACAATGACAGATTTCACAACATGCATTAATTTCAAAATTCCGGCACCGGCTGATCCTCATCAGAAGGCGGAGCCAAAACCCACTCACCATCCTCATCAAGAACCAACCCTTTATTCTTCTCAATCCACCACGAACCCGGAATCAAATACTCGTCCTTCAATATCGCGCTCGACTTGTTCACCAAAGCCAAGCTCCTCTTCACCTTCAATTCAAATTCCCCATCATCCCCATTCCACCCAGCCACCACGTGCAGTATCGCCTGCAAGTTGTGCCAGTCACCCGGACTCTTCGAATCCTTCAGACTCGGCGACTTCCTACCGTCTACCACAAGCTCGATCCCCGTGTTCCTGTAACCCAGCAGCCCGCTCGGGTATAGCGGGATCAGATCGATTTTATTCCTCACGTGCAGAACTTTGAGATTTGCAAAATCAAGCACTCTATCATTGAACGCCTTGTTCCCAACCTGAGGGCTGCCGAAGACAATGGCGGAAACCGGGATGTTGTCGACTCCATTCTCGACTAGATCGAAAGCTGATAGTATTGCTAACGAAGCGCCGAGGCTGTGCCCTGTTAGAGTTATGCTCAGGCTTTCGTCTTTGTATTGTTCTCTGATCTGTTCGATCTTTTTCAGGAGCTGTGTTCGGGCGCTTAATTTGGTGAAGGAGGAGTTGGGATCTGTTGACATGTAGATTGTGAGCCACCCATTCATTACTCTTGGCACGCTCTCGTCGTCGTCGTCGTCGCTGTCGTTGTCTGGGGTTTTCTTGTCCCAGTTCTTGGGACGGAGCAGCTCCTGGGCGGATTCGGGTCGGGCGCCCAGGACGTTGACCCACTCGTAGTTCCGGGTGGTGCCGCGCCAGACGACGTAGATCTCGCGGCGGCCGGAGGAGCGGCTGACTTCGTCGGAGGTGGTGGCGATGTATCCGATCCAGTTCGACTCCCTGTCCCAGGACTCGCGGGAGAGGGAGTGGAGGAAGAGGGCTTCGCCGGTGCCGACTTTGGCGGTGGCGTAGAGGAAGCAGTGGACCTGGTAGTTGGCGGCGGAGTCGAGCATGACTTTGTCGAAGAAGGATTTCTTGCCGTAGCGGCTGGTGCCGGTGAACTTGGAGTTGACGTCGTTGTTGAAGGCGTCGTAGGTGGCCTGGCAGAAGTCGCCGCAGCGGAGGATGAGGCGGCGGAGGCTGAGGTCTAATGGGTCGAGCAGATTTTCCCAGTTGTTGCTGCCCAATAGTTCCGCCCATGAGGGTTCGGTTGTTCTTGTTGTCTTTTCAGTTGCTGCCATTGTTGTATGAGTTGCTCCCATTGCAACAAAGAATGAAAAATAAAAATAAAATAAATATTGGTTGTGTGGTTTATGATGTACGGTGGCCTGTTGAAAAGGGTAAGCAGAAGGAGTGGGTGTTTGATGAAGATAGGGTGATGATATTATTATGGTGATTTTAAATCAAGTGGGGACTGGGAATACATACAACTACAACTACTACAATTATCAAGAGAGAGAGAGAGAGAGAGAGAGAGAATAGAGAGATGAGAGAGAGAGAGAGAGGTTTTGGCTGCAATCGCTTGCTGACGACAGTTATGATTTTGACTGACAGGACACATAATTATTCTCATTTTATTTATTAAATTTATGAATATTTTCGGTACATGTAAAGTTATGGATAAATTACCGTGGCCATAAGTTAATATTAAATTACGAAAAATTTATCATGTTACCTATTTAGTATAAATCTTCTTCTACAAGTCCATATGTGGGGTATTATAGTGGAATATTCTAAATTAAATGTCTACAGTTTGTACTGTATTCGAGTTCCACATTTTGAAATAAGATGATCATAAGATGTGTCTCTTGCTTGTAAATATCAGATTGTGGTGCATTATAAACTTCATTTTTGCTCAAAACGAACTATAGAACATTCCTAAAAATCTAGAAGATTATGTTAAATTTGACACCATAAAGATGGATGTGTTAGAAAATTAATAGTTGAGCGAGCTCGTTGTAATTACCAAATTTTTTTTTTTTATTTAACCGCACATAGTCACAATTTACCCTAAAATTATTATTAAAAACCAAAAAAGAAAGATTATTGGATTAACTTGTTAGAGCATCTCCGCTTTTACAATTTTTCACCAAATCCTACAATGAAAAAATGTGTTCATCTCTAATCGGTAGTATACTATTTTACCATTCCATCATTTTTGATAGATAAATGTTGTTTTTGGTCTCCAATGGGTTTCACTAAAATCTAGACCAAATGTTAAAATAATAATATTTCACCATTTCACCACTTATAGAAAATGGGATTTGGTTTGGTCTTCCATGGCAACTCATCATATATGCTCCACAATTATAAATCTAATGTTAATCGTAACTTTATTATATTTTATTTCATAAATATTAATTATAGATCCAATGTTAAGTAATAATTTTTTTTAACTATATAATTTAAAAATTATGTTATTAATTTTCAAAATTATGTTTTCAATTTAAATGTCTTGTCCTGTATTTTATCAATTAAAGTGTGTTTCGTTAATCTAACTATTGTTGCTTATTATAATTTATTAATAGTAATTAGCATATTAGTTAAGTAAAGAAATGAACTAATCAACATTGATAAAAAAATATACAAATTAATTAAAAATAAGCATCTTTATATTATTAAAATTAATGTTTTTTTAATAATAACACGTCCTGTACTTCATCAATTTAAGCATATTTATATTATATTTTAAAAACTAATTTAGTAATTAACATGAATGTATTTACGATAAATAAGCTAATAAGTTGGTAATCATGTGCAATTAGTTAAAATCGTTATTTTATATGCTACTTAATAAAATGATGTTAATTACACCAAATCCTATTTCCACCTCTATAATTGGTATAAAAAATAGGATTTGGTGGAAAAAATAGAAAAATGATTGACCGGTTGGAGATGAAAATTCTTTCACCAAAAAAATTGGTGGAAAAATAGGATTTGAGTATATGATGATATG
The DNA here is from genome assembly GCF_056151865.1 of Erythranthe guttata. Lineage (NCBI taxonomy): Eukaryota > Viridiplantae > Streptophyta > Magnoliopsida > Lamiales > Phrymaceae > Erythranthe > Erythranthe guttata. Next base: position 4,803,087 of record NC_142545.1, on the reverse strand, counting down.
GGGATTGATCATGGTGGAAGCTAAAACCAATTTTCCATAATTTTAGGTGTAATAGTGATATAAAAATTTGAAGTGAGAGACTAAAAACACCTAAATTATATAAAAAAGAAAATGGCGATATAGCGACCGGTCGAAGATGCACGACCACCTTGCAATCCTGGGTGCTGTTTACAAATTAATTACAACCACTATTTATGAATATGTAATCACTTTTTATATTGTATTAAAATAAATCAAATGACATCATTAAGGGTGTTCTAACCACCATACTAGAAACCTAGAACAACTTCAATAGGAGTCGCATGGAATTAAATATTCATTTGATTCCTTCTACACTAGCGATACAAATGTTTACTCTATTAGCAGTTAAATCACTATAAATTAATACACTTGAGATTTAAAAAGTTTATTAATTTAGAAGAATGTTAAATTATTGAATTAATAATTTAGGGTGTTGTCACCAAGTCTGTATTTGGAGAAATTATTATTTAAGGTAAGTTATTAACTTATCGAGGTTCTAGAGAAATTATTATTTAAGGTAAGTTATTAGCTTATCGAGGTTCTACGGTATTTGCATCCGTTTCTTTCAAAATGCACATTAATTAGGAAAATTATTGAATGTAACATACTCCATGACGTTTTATAATTTAGAAAATACTTTATAAAAGTTGAATTTTGAAATGAAATTTGGATTATTGGAACTTTATAGATAATTTTAAGGGGTTTTTTTGCATAAATCCCCAACCAAGCATCTTTATTATTCTAGGTTTAGGGGATATATATCTTTCACCAATAAGCCCATCCATTTAATATTTATTATAAATAAAGAAAACATTCATGTATATGCCAATATTACCCCCAACCCTTTATCCTCAATTCTTAATTGTAACCCGAATTTAATCAATTTTGTCCACAAAAATCTAATTTTGACCACAAAAATTCAATTTTGACTTTATTTTTTCAAAAAAAAAAATTTTGCCGCCGGATTTCAGCGTTGACTTTTCGATTTTTTTTCTTTCGGATTTTTTCGCCGGTTTCCGGCGTTGATTTTTTTTTTCCTTTTCTTTTCTTCTTAATTTTTTCGCCGGTTTCCGGCGGTCTCCGGCGTTGACTTTTTTTAGTGTTTTTTTAAGTTTTTTTTTTTTTGTGTTTGTTTGTTTTTTTTTTTTACGTCCGCCGCTAAACGTTGACCGTAATTGTGCTGTTACTGACAGTAAATTAACGTAATTATACTGTCAATGACAGTTAATTAACGTAATTGTACTGCCGTTGACAATACATTTATGTGATTGTTCTGCTGTTGACAGTAAATTAACGTAATATTATTTTTTTTTTGTTATTTTTTTTATTTTTTTTTAATTTGTTGACAAGTCAACGTAATGATATTACTGTCGTTGACAGTAAAATAACTGTAAACACAATAATACTACTGTCAACAACATCAATATTATTATTTTTTTGGGTTTTTTGGTTTGTTTGAGTTATTCACGGAGTAACGTAATAATATTGCTGTCTATTATTGTAATATTACTGTAAACACAATAATATTATTGTGGTTGACGGTAATATTACTGTTGTTATAGTAATATTGCTGTCAACCACATCAATATTATTATTTTTTTTGGATTTTTTTGTTTGTTTGAGTTATTCACGGAGTAACATAATAATATTACTGTCAATTATTGTAATATTATTGTGGTTGACGGTAATATAATATTACTGTTGTTATAGTAATATTACTGTCACTCACAGTAATATTAATTCTTTTGGCTTTTTATTATGTTTACATTTGTTGAACGGTCAACATAGTAATATTACTCTATTACACAATAATAATGAGTTTTCTTGTGTTAATATTACTGTGTTAGAGATTAATATAGCAATATTACAGTGTTAAACTGTAGTTTAGTTAATTTTACTGTGGTTAACAGTAATATAGTTAATATTACTGTCTATTATTGTAATATTACTGTGGAGTAACGTAATAATATTACTGTGGTTGACGGTAATATTACTGTTGTTATAGTAATATTGCTGTCAACCACATCAATATTATTATTTTGTTTGGATTTTTTTGTTTGTTTGAGTTATTCACGGAGTAACGTAATAATATTACTGTCTATTATTGTAATATTATTGTGGTTGACGGTAATATTATTACTGTTGTTATAGTAATATTACTGTCACTCACAGTAATATTAATTCTTTTGGCTTTTTATTATGTTTATATTTGTTGAACGGTCAACATAGTAATATTACTCTATTACACAATAATAATGAGTTTTCTTGTGTTAATATTACTGTGCTAGAGATTAATATAGCAATATTACTGTGCTAGAGATTAATATAGCAATATTACTGTGTTAAACTGTAGTTTAGTTAATTTTACTGTGGTTAACAGTAATATAGTTAATATTACTGTGAATCACAGCAATATTGTTGTTTAAACGAAAAAACAAGTTACAGAAAGAAAGAAAAAAAAAATCGAAAAAGTCAACGCCGGAGACCGGCGCAAAATAAAAATAAAAATTGAAAAGTCAACGCCGGAGACTGGCGTTGACCGCCGGTCAACGCCGGGAAAAAAAAATTTTGAATTTGTTTTTTTGAAGAAAAAAAGGTTTTGGGTCAAAATTGAATAATTTGTAAAATTTGGGGTCAAATTGAGGTTAAGATATTAAAGTATGAGGGGTTATTTTAGTCCTTCACAAAAATCTGGACCATATGTGGACTTATTAGTAAATGAGTTTTTTGTCTGGATTTCTGTATGAATAAGTACCCATTGATGGACTTATTTGTAATGACCCTAATTTTAAAGGCAATAAGTTCATTTAGTAAAGTTATAACAGAAAACTTATTTTAGTAAACATGACTTTGATATACTATTTAAATTTTTGAGAAAATCGATTTGAAGAAACTATCAAGGCATTTTATTTCAAATCATAACACACACCTGAAAAAATACAATTTTCATAAGAGTGCATCACATACATAAAGAGGGTGTTAAAAGTACTCATAATCTAACAAAAAAGAAGTAAATCGTATTTAATCCATCCTTATCTAATAATAGACTAGATTCTTAGTACAAAATAAAATTGTGAATGCCACAATTAAACATTAGAATTTTAAAATAGAAGAGTGTAGATGTAATCTTTAATGAAATTCGGATAAACTATGCAAGGCATCAACACACATAATTCTTCGAACTTCGTTCTGGCGACTGCCGCTAGCCTCCTAAACCACTTGAAGAACCTGGAAAGGAGTTTTGCATAAAATGTGTGAGCCCACCACTGACTCAGTGTTCGCTCAACGTGTCACTCACGATCTATGATTTGTGGGAGTCCTAAAGTCCGCTTCTATGTTTTTTACTATTATGATAAGCTCGAAACATACATGTCGTAAGTATATTTTACTCAACCATACTAAGACATGAAATGCAATCATACAACATATAGTTGGACATATGGTTTCATGTGCAAATTCATAGTATTATTTACACCAACCTCCACCTGGAGAAGAGTCCCTTTGTTGAATATATGGTCACGAAGTCTCTCTCGGAGTATACGAATACGAAATGTATATAGTATCATGTGCACACGTAAACCCAATAGTATATGTACCTAAAATCCATTTGATTCCTACTATGTTATGTTGATACTCTAAGGGTGCATTTGGACAGAAGAATTTGGATGAGGGATTTCATGTCTATAAAAACAAATTCCTTGCACTTTTTTGGATTGATTTGATGAAGGATTTCGAATCCCGACCCCTCCTTTTTAGTTATAAATTGAGCAAATTCTTCCTCAAAATTTCTTTCTTAAATCAAATCAGTCCATCCAAATGGAGTCTAATGCAATTTGTTAACTCTAATATTATGAGCTCTTTGTAAGTGTCGTTTCAGAAAAAAATCACATTAATTAATAGGTTTAATGTTTGAAAATAAGGTTCTTTCACCAAATTATTTGTGACACCCATTTCCTAGTTATACCTAATTAGTATTTTAGAATATGATAGCGGAAGACTTTGAAATATATTAATCGGGAATAGAAAATTCCGACAAAATTTTTCTTTTAGAATCAGAGTAAGAGTGTCCACATATTACCCAACAACATTCACTTAATCAATTTCACAAACTATGCATGCATGACTAGAGATTAAGTCCCGTCTTAGCAAAGTGAGAAAATATTGGACAGTTTCAATCTATCAATTAAAAAAATTAATAACTCTCTAACCTCTCATGCAAAACACTTTAAATTTTTACCACATGCTCTAATAGGGACCTAGATAACCTAGTAAAAACAGTTTTTAAATACCTTGAGCCATTTGAAAGGAATAATTAAAATGGTACAACTGTACAGTTTGAAAATCTAAAGCAGGGGAGTGATCTTTGAAAAATATTTATAAATTCCCTATTGTTTCAAAAATCATATATTTTTATACTAAAGTACATTAGTAAGTTAGGAGTTTATCCCAAGTGGAATAAATCTTTTTGAGTGAGAACAACTTCGTATTTTGTTGTAAATACTACAATGACTCTGTTTCAGAGAAGAGTTGGTAAACAATTCGTAATTAATTCATGGATTATCCAAATAATGCAAAAGACCTATCAAAATGAACCTAACATATCAAAATGAACCTAACATAGAGAACTATTACGCTGTAAAATTTCATGCAATAATGTATGGAAGTGATAATTAAAACGAATTATCAAACTACTAGACAGAACATAACACACAACTAGCCGACGGGCATTTTATAAGGTTTTTATGAAAACTTGCCCTAAGGTTACATAAGTTTTTGAGGAAATACCATAACATATATCAAAAGAGATAATTTTACTCCTAAGTAACATTACATATTATGCATCAATAGTAAGTTCCTCCAATAGGCGGGAGAGAACGATAATAAACAAATAGAACGGTGTCGAATATCCTTAATAGCAAATTATACAAATAAAACCACATTAGTATATTAAGAGCACTCAAAATCCACCATGCCTCCATATGAACTCTTCTCCCGATCCACGAACTCAACTTCAACCACGAACCTCGGGCTCGAAATCGGGTAATCCTACAAGCAATTCAACACCTATATGAGTCTTTGAGACTCAATGAGAATTCCATAGAATATCAAATACACTTAGACAAGGAATCATATAGTCATACATAAACAAGTATACATATACCTCAATCACCATTTCTTTAAGAAAATTTACCGATTTACCTTTACCTTCTCGGTTTACCTCTTAGAACTTTTCCATTTACCTCTTAATCCTTCCTTTCATCATTTCATAAGGAATAAGAGGAAATCCCTTACAAGGGAGACGTCATTCTTTTACACACACATTCATTCAAGTGCTCATACAATGTGTGGGAAAATCATTTTCTTTAGTCGGATATCCTTTGGAAAATCAAGTAAAACCATAGACAATAAGCCTTCATTTATTTGGAACCCGTTTCATAAGTGGAATCAAACCACACACTCTTCATCTCATTTTTGGGGTACCGGTCCCTCATACCCCGTGCTTATTCGATCTATGTTTTACAAGACTTTCCAATTTAAAAACATGCAAGTGAGGTTAGTACATACTTTCATTCATTTCAAGCAATTTGATTAGGTGTGTGAGAAAACATTTTCCGTTCGGATATCCTTTGAAAAATCAAGTAAAACCATAGACAATAAGCCTTCATTTATTTGGAACCCATTTCATAAGTGGAATCAAACCACACACTCTTCATCTCATTTTTGGGGTACCGGCCCCTCATACCCCGTGCTTATTCGATCTATGTTTTACAAGATTTTCCAACTTTAAAAACGTGCAATGTGAAGTTAGTATATATTCTTCATTTCACATATCCAAAGTTAGCTTTCACATAAGCACACATATTTCCACATATTTCACAAAGGCACATAGTTTAGTCACAAAATCACAAAAGCAAGTAAGACACATAACAACTCAAGCAAAGAACATAGATCACATATTTACACATATAGCAAAACAACTCAAATCATTCGGTTATTTATAATTACTATCTCCAAGTTTCATCAATTAAGGTTCAAGCACTCTTTCTCAAGAGACTTGAAGTTTTCTTTCAAGTAACACCAAATTTCCATTTATTTCATTTTCTTTCCAAGATATTCGAACCATCAACAATCAATTACACAAAATTCCATTTTTATTAATCTTGTTCTCGATTTTTATCTTCGTATATTATCTTATTACTCATAGATCATAAACCATGGATCGTAAGCTTCCTCGACCCGGAGGGAGTACACTTACAACCACGTAGGTCGATATATTTACACATAGAAATATATACTTATATATAGCACATATAGATTACAAATAAACCATGGATCAAGTACTTTCTTCGACCACGCAGGTTTACGAAAACCATGGATCGAAGTTTCCTTATGATCACGCAGGTCTAGTATATATATATATAGATACATACATACATAAAATTTAAATTACAATATTATTCTTAGTTCTTCAAGATTATATCATTTAAAGCTTAGATTCTTACATGCATGGATGATCTAACAATACACAATTAAAGTACTATAACTTCCCAAATTTTCGGCCATTAAGAACAAAGAAGGAGAAAGAAGAAATAATATTGGTGAAGAATGACTTGTAGCAAGAATATGAAATTCTCACCTACTTTCTCTTGGGAATATGAAGGAATTAGTGGATTGAATAACCCACTACAAGAACCTTGAAGAAATTATAAAGAAATTAGAAGAAAATATTAGGAAATTTTCGAAATTGAAAAGGAAGAAGAAAAATGAGAGCTTTCTTACACTTCTAGTTGAAGAAACTTCTTGTTGGAAATGAGGAGAGATTTCGAGCTTCCTACACTAATAATTTTGAAATGGAGGAGAAGAAGGAAGAAGAATATTTTCTTAAGAGCTTTAAGATATGGTGGAGAAGATGAAAATTCACTTGGGTGTTGGGTTCTATTTATAGAGTTTTGCAAGCATTTGGGGGTGTTCTTGGAATTTCCTCTTTAGGTGGGTTGGATTGGAGATGGTTCTATGGCTTGAGCTTGAGTAAAAATGGAGTCTTGGTGAGGGGATGGTGGTGATGGCCGAATTTAGGGAGAGATGAAGAAGAAAGAGAATGGTTTTCAAATGCTTAGGTGGAAAGAGAGAGAAAGTGGGTCTTGAATTAAAAGGTAAAGTGAAGTATCATTCTCAATGAAGAAGGTACAAGCCACTTAAGCCTTCAATTCTCCCAATTAATGAGTCTTTCTACATTAAAGAATTGTACACATGGAAAATAAAATCCATGTGTGTCTCCACATGGCCGAAAGTTACAAGAAGAGTGGGGGAAAATTTATTTCTAAGTTTATTCACTCATTTAATTATCTAATATGCATGAATTGATTCTTTTTCTAAAAATTTAGTGTATGCATAAATATATTCCAACTATCCAAATTAAATTCTAGAATGCAATAATCTAATTAAAATATGAAGATTTTCAATTAGTTATTTTTCGTGTAAAAATTTTCAAATATTCGATCCTAATAAATCAACTAATCACATAATTTAAGTCACACATAAAATACATCAAGAATGCATATTTAATTATGCTAGCTCATAATAAATTATCCTATTAGCACACATAAAATTTCTAAACGTAAAATCTACTTATGAAAAAAATAATAAAAATATAAAACGAGTTATCCGAAAGGGCGGGATGTTACATTATTGTTTTATAGCTTTTCATCTTTTTTTTTTCTCATTTTATTTCATTAAATTTATTATCAATATTGGGTAAAGTTGAAAAAATAATTAATTCCACTTTGAAACTCTAAACTGATACGTAATATAGAATCATTATATGACTAAGGGTATCTTTGGTTTCTTAGAACCCATTGGATTGATGAATTTATCCGACAAGATCTTAGCTTAGGTTTATTGGACCGAAGTCCCGGATTGATCACCGGCCCGGTCTACTATCCTCGAAATTAATGATATTCCATCCGCCCATATGAGGTTCGATTACACAATCCGAATTTTTTTTTTTTAATCCAAGTTCCATCTGAATTAACTACACTACCATATACAATTTCAAACAACTAAAAATAAACCTGGTATAAATATCGTTCTCACTCCCCCAATTTCTTTGCCCTAGATTTCTTGAATAGAGGTTTGTATACATATATTCCCTTTTGCGTTTTTATTCTTCTATTTCGTAGTATTCCATTTGAAAACTAACAACTGCAAAATTTGGTGTTTATATATTGTTGAAGATTCCAGTGGTAGTTCAGGAGCATTGCATTTGTCGACAGACATCTCAAAGGCCAAATTTTGAAGGTTTGTGTAGATTGTCGTCAATCAATTATTTCTTCACACCAAGCTTGTTTCTGTTGCTGACTACTTAAAATTTGTTGAAACACATGTGGCAGAAAAATGTCAACAGACACTTCGAAGATTTGCTATTTTTCCAGATTTGGTCAAGATTTTTTTCTCCCCACTTATATTTTTTTCTCCGTTTTGATTATTGTTTTAGAGTGTTGTTCCAATTTGTCAAACAAGGCCCGCAATTTTCAATATCCCCTATTTGGTTTTGATCTTTGCTCTTTCAAGGTTAGTGTTTTCCTGCCTTGTTATTTTTCTTATTTTTATGTTTTATTAAGCTCTTTGTGGTGTTTGTTATGTGGATGCAATGATATTAAGGGTTGAGTTATTTGCGAAACTATACTAAAAAGTAAAAAAAATTTACATAACTGGTCATACAGATTTTTGGAGAATAAATACTAATTTGCAAAACATAAATGAGTGGTTCCAATTGTTGTGATGCTTGTATATTTTTATTTCAAATTATGTATTCAATACAATTTTATGGTTTGTCAACAGCTCAATTTGATTATATGGATGCCAATACGGAATAAGAGGTTATCGTAGTAATGGCTTTTCAATTAGTTGAGCAAAAAAGAATGATTATGGTCATGTTTACACAACTTGTGCGATTAATTAGAAAACTTAGGAATGGTAATGTCAGTGGTCGTTGCTATAGTTTGAAAAGTAACATACCAATTCTAATACAATATCTATCATACTGATGATGCTATAAACAAATCACCTTAAATAAATGAGGTAGGATGAGCTAGGAGAGCAAAGTTGATCACTGGCTCACGAGCTAGATGGTCCTGAGATACCTGGGAACAGAGAACAGGTGAACTAGGCCGGGGGTTGATCCGGCGGAAACCCCTCCGACGCTTAAGTCAGACGTGCGGATATTGAAGTAGTTGAGAGAATAGGAATTGTAGTATTACTCAGATAATAGGGCGTCTCTTTAATAAATGAATTATGTCTTTATTTATACCTTGTCGATTGGGTTGTGGTTAATTTGTTGGGCCAAACCTTATTTGAAGGTAATTGGGTTTTCGTAATAATATTCTTCTAGATCAGGCTCGTGGCCCAGTACGTAGAGAAATAGTAGGCTAATTGGGCTGACCCAATTATGCATATCATTAGCCATCCACTCTCGAGTGGGTGTGGGAGCAAAGTCGAAATGGGTACCGGATCGAGTCGATAGTAGATTGGTGTTGTAGTATTACGTTAATCGTTGGCGTGGGGTGGAGAAATAATAATTTGTATTATTACGTCTGAGAGCGCGCGCGATTTGGTGAAGCGCGTTGAAATTTGCACGCAATTTGGTGAAGCGCGTTGAAATTTGCGCGCGACTTTGAGAAGCGCATAAAAATCCGTGCGCGATTTAATGGAGTACGTTGAAATTCGCGCGGGATTTGATGTGGAGGGGGAGCTGACGCATGATTGGATGGAGTAGAGAGGGCTGTTGAGCGTTGGAATTCGCGCGGGTTGGTGGGCTGCCCCGCGATTGGATGGTGGGGGAGAGGGGAGCCGCGCGATTTAACTGCCTCGGGAGAGGCACGGACACGTGCGAGGCACGCGCAGAGAGAGGGCACTGGCTCGTGCTTTGCACCCGCGGAGAGAGTGCGTGAGATGGGCGCGTGCAATGCACGCGTGGAGAGAGAGAGTAAGCTTGGCGTGTGTGATGCATGCGCGAAGAGATAATCTGCGCAGTGCACAATGCGCGTGACACACACGCGCGCACTGGGCAGTTTTTTTTCCCAACTCATTCGTGCGGACCGAGGCGCGCACTTTGGAGCAATCGCGCGTACTGTGCTTGCATTTTTTTTTTTTAAGGGCACGTGGCCCGAGAGGCCCTGAATTGTAGGTTTTTCATTTTGTCTTCATACTTGGAGTAGATGGGTTTGCCCACTACTATTTCATTTGACGTTTATATTTTATGACATTGTCATTGGCATTGTGCGTGATGTACTTGATGAGGGGATCAGTCTATCAAGATATTTTGATGGGGATCGTGCCCATTGTTAGACCTCATTGGTCGTAAGTACGTTAGGACCGTGGCCACGTTTTAGATGTAGGACCCTATGAAGACAGATATAGAAGTTCATGAAATCAAGCTGGCCAGGCTATATAGTTTATCATAACATCTGTAAGTGTTCACAGGGTTAATGTTGACTTGAGCTAATAATTATGTAGTGGAAGAGCAATAACACCGAGTGTAAGGAAAATAACTTGTTTATTCATTGCTTGAAAATGTGAAGGTTACAAGCCTACTTGAACCGAATGTAAAGAAACAAAGTAGGGAGCGAATCGCTTGAAATAACTAAACTTGTAATAAGTAGATGATATAGGGGTTTCGTCCAATTGATGTAAAGAGGTGAGAAATTGCATCATCCTTAAGGTAAGATAGTCCTCCGGTTTAGGATGATGCGATCGTTAACAATGTTATGGGCTCGAGAGACCCCAAGTGTCATTGACATCATTGGAAGTCTAGGGATGTAGAAGGAGATTGTCAATGAGACGTCGACGATTGTCGTCGGCCATCTCATCGCCGGGTGTTGAAGTGATCTTCATCTCTTTTCCTCTTGGGAGGAGAGAGGGCCGAAGCCTCTTCGATGCGTACATATTTCTCAACGCGACATAGTAGCTCTTCCAGAGTGGTTGGAGGTCTTCCTGCAATCGATTCCTTAAATCTACCTTCCTTCAAGTTTTGTTGAATGATTCCAAAGAGCATGCTTCCTCCCACGTTAGGAACTTTGTGAGCTGCCTCAACAAATTGTTGAATGTAGTTGCGGAGGGTTTCGCCCTCTCTCTGGGTGATAGTGAAGAGGTACGCGGGATTCTTAGCGTACTCTTTGTTGATAGCGAAATGGTGGGTGAAGCGATCCGTTAGTTTGGAGAGAGCTTCAATTGACCCAGTAAGCAAGGCGTTGTACCAGCTCAATGCTCGTTCGGAGAGCGTTGTGCGAAATATCTTGCACATCGCCGTATTAGTTGAGCCATATAGATCTGCCATGGCGTAGAACTTTTCAAGGTGTCTTGTGGGTCACTAGTTCAATCGAACTGCGGTAGACTCGAGACCTTTACCCATTGGGGTAGTATCTCATTGATTATTGCGACAGTGTAGGGACTGCGCCTTATTGGAGGTATGGCCCTTCCACCAATATGATTACCTATGCGGGGAAGGTGATTTGAGCGAGATATCGACTGTCAATTTCATCATCTTCAGCATTGTGTGGAGGTACTCGTTGGCGAGAGGCGTTGCCTCTTGAAGGTGAACGTGGGTCTTGTCGCCCAGTTCAAGCATTATGGCGATGAGTAGATTGTTGCATCCGAGACCTAGGGTCTGAGGTGGATGTGTTATCCGGTGGCGGTGGAGGTCGTTGTGCCATAGGTGGAGATGCAAGGGGAGCGTTGACTCCCGTTGTGGTGATGTATTGTGCCACTGCTTCAGTGGCAACTCGAGCTGAAACTTCCGCAATCATGTGTTGGGGGGCCTCTTCGGTTATCTAAACCGTTCGAGGAGCCGGGAGTTGTGGATCCTGTGGGGGATTTATCTGGACCTCAAGAGGAGAAAATGGCAAGCCAGAGCCTCCGCGAGGTGGGAGGTTGTTAGCATTGGCATGTTTTCTCCGAGTAGATGACTCAGGGACATCATGCGCGCTACGTGATCTTGTATGCTTTCCCACAGACGGCGCCATTATGATGATGCTATAAATAGATCACCTTAAATAAATGAGGTAGGATGAGCTAGGAGAGCAAAGTGGATCACTGGCTCACGAGCTAGATGGTCCTGAGATACCTGCGAACAGAGAACATGCGAACTAGGTCGGGGATTGATCCGGCGGAAACCCCTCCGACGCTCAAGTCAGACATGCGGATATTGAAGTAGTTGAGAGAATACGAGTTATAGTATTACTCAAATAATAGGGCGTCTATTTAATAAATGAATTATGTCGTTAATTATACCTTGTCGATTGGGTTGTGGTTAATTTGTTGGGCCAAACCTTATTGAATGTAATTGGGTTTTCGTAATAATATTCTTCTAGATCGGGCTCGTTGTCCAGTACGTAGAGAAATAGTATGCTAATTGGGCTGGCCCAATTAGGCATATCACTTACCTTGTTAGATGGAGTGGTCTTGTTTGCCGACAAAATCTATGCATTAACACCGATACATTTTCTCGATTGTGTTTTCTTCTTGAGAATGTTGGTGGTATAGTTCCAACTAGGAATGTCTCTGTGGTTGAGAAAGTTGCTTTGTTCTTACATGTATTATCACACCACGAAAAAACTGTCACAATTAAAACAAATTATATGAGATCCGGTTACACAATTATTATTCATTTCTCGGGTATTACACACTCTATTAAAACTGCACAACGTTATGCTTGTTATGCCTGAACCCGTTGACTCAAATTGCGATCATGCGCGTTGAAAGTATTTTGAGGTAAAAAATTGAGAACGTCGTAAATAAATACTTAACCAATCATTAATAAATATTAGCACTGTCTTTTTTTTTTTTTTGACAATGTCATAGGGTTGTTTAGGTGCATTAGATGGGTCATATGTTCCTACACGAGTAGCACTAGTCGATAAGACACGGTATATGAATCGAGAGGGTACGATTAACGTCTTGGCAGTGTGTGAACTTGAATTTTGTTTACTTGTTGAGTGGTTGGGAGGGATCTGCCGCTGATAGTAGAATTTTACGGGATGCAGTCACTAGATCCGACAGTCTTCGTGTTCCAAATGGTACGAATTAGCATTTCTTAACTTAATACGTTAATTCATACCAAAAAGAATTGCCACTACTTTAATGTAATTCATATTTTACCTTTTCCAGGGCACTATTATTTGGTTGATAATGGATACACAAATGCCCCTGACTTTCTAGCACCCTATTGGAATACTAGATATCATCTCCACGATTTTGGGGTAGGTAGAAATGTGGTGCAAAATCACGAAGAGTACTTTAATATGAAATATGCTAAAGCTCGTAACGCAATCGAGCGAGCATTTGGCATATTAAAATCTAGATGGGGAATACTAAGTCATATAATAATGGCTTGTTGCCTTTTATATAACTTCATTTGTACGACGAACAATCATGACCCCGAAGAAGACGAAGTTCTCAAAGAAGTAATTACCCCGAGCGATCACAAGCATTACGGTTTCATTGAAACTATTGAGGCATCAACAGAGCGGTCCTCTTGGAGAGATAGCCTAGCAATTAATATGTACAATGCGTGGTTGAGTAGGGGTCAAGCTTGATGTTTATTTATTTTAATTTTATGTATTTGAACGAATATACTTTTCATATTCCCTTTGTTGAACATTTTTTTTAATTGTGTCTATCAGAGCATTGGTGTTTTATCAGTTTCGGTATTGGTATTATTATATTGTTTTCTAGTGTATTGGTTACTTTAGTATTATGAAATGTTTGATGAATTTGCATGTTGATTGCATACATGCGTTTTCACTATATTGTATTGTGATTAATGAATGCACGTGTTTTGAGATGAGTTTGGCCATTTTATGCTACAATTTAGGAAAAAACTATGTCTACTTCAATGTCTCAGAAGTCCAATGGAAAACGTAATACCCCATCGACCATTAATAGGCGTAGTTGGTCCGTTAGTGAGGTACATGCTTTAATAGAAGCCCTTAAAAACATTGTTTCTCGGGGTTGAAAGTGTGATAACGGGTTGAAAGTGGGTTATTTGGGTGTACTTGAACAACATATGGTGCAACATTTCCCACACAATGTTCTTAGAGCCAAACCGCATATTGTCTCCAAAATTCACGTGTGGAAGAAGCATTACGGTTCATTATCAACTATGCTAACGCGTTCTGGTTTGGGTGGAAACTAGACTGCCAACACAATCGATGTGGCAGATGAATTGTGGGATGAATACACCAAGGTAAACATTATCTTAACTCATGTGATAATTTAAGTCATACAATACTTACACATAAATTTAATTTCCAAATTACCAATATATTTCATCAATTGAAAAGACCGATCCTAGTGTACGCGTTATGCGTTACAAATCATGGCCGCTATACAATAATTGGTCGGCAATATTTGGAAAACATCGGGCTACCGGTGAAAATGCACAAGTATCAAGTGAATCATGATGAGCTAGATGCTCGTATTGTTGACATGATAGTAGATATGACAAAAATCTTTGCCGAAACGAAGACTTGTCTTGGTGAGTTGGCCCAAATAATTGGATTAGAACATCCCGCAAAAAGGTCTTCGAGGCACTTTCGCCAATGGCCAATTTAACCGTTGATGATAAAATCAAAGTGGCTAAAGCCGTATCCAACAACCTAAAAGAGTTGGATATTTTATTCGGGCTTCAAGATGAGGAGAAAATCGCACGAGTTCAAATGATTCTCAAAGCCCATTATTAGTACTACGTTCTTGACGACATTAAAGAGATTTTCAAACAGACCTTACTTTTTATATCTGTCAAGAGATGGCACTAATAGTTTATAATGTTTTGAACTTTGGACTTATTAATTCGAAAGCAAAAACTTTATTTCATAATATTTTGTTGTAACATTTGTTTCCAAACATTTCAAAATCAGGAAATAATGTTATATTGTCTACAACAATTAGTAATACATTTTTACTATGCCCATGGTGTTAACATTTTGATCCAAAGCTCGAGTACGGTCCGTCATATATCATCATCATTTTTCCTACTTCGGTTTGTCATACGGACGATAAACCACCGCAAACTCACTTGCATGCATTAAGAACCAATATTAATTTAAATAATATTGTCTAATCAAATTCGAAAATTATTGAAGTTACCTTGATTACATAGTTCCATACTTCGGATTTTGTATACACAATATTTACTTCAAGGCATTAGTCAACAACCGCACGGTGATAGCCACTTGAAGGTATTCTCACGCGTCTCATTTTTTTCTAACTTCTGCAAGCACAAGTGACAGCTGAACTCCAAATCGAATTATTTCCAATTGTCGCTTTCTTTGCGAGATTGTCGATAAAAAAATTGTCAACTCCTTCGTTTCAATCAAGATCGTAAAAATAATCTAGTTGGGTAGGTATACTCGTTTCTACCTCTACCATTCTGCTTGTAATATGTTTTTCTCTTTTTATTGTTTTTTTTTTATTTATTTATTATGAGTTATCAAAATTAAGATATGAAGTGGTGCAATTTTTATAGAAGGTCACAAAACACATATAATTTTGCTAAATTATTGGAGCAGAATTTTAGCTTAAAGAGAGAACATAATCATTGCCATTTGTAAGGAATATATTCTATGCAGAACAATATTCTGACTTTATTTGCACATTGTATGTTCATCTCAAATGTCACATAATTAATAAAAAAAAAAAAATATATAATGTCTAATAATTTAAAAGAAGTATAAAAGATGCACGCACAAGAAAAAAATGAATGAACCACATACATTTGTAATGTTGGTATAAAAAAAATCTAAAACAAAGTCCGAAAATATGGGTGAATGTTGGTTGCATGTTTTGGTGATGTATAATAGGTTAATGATGCTTTAGTAGTAAAAAAATTGTGAGGAAGGATGCATGCACTTTTGTTTTTTACTTATGTGATTATGTAGTTAAGTATGTTTTTGTTAGTGGATGTATAATATTATGTTATTTTTACTTTTATCTACTTTGTATAATTTTATATACTTTGTATAATATTATGGTGTGTTTAATATTATGTACTAGTTAAATCTGATATATTTTCTTCATAATATGTTTGCAAGTTAAAATTAATGTCGTATTACATAAGGTTTTGTTGTTCAAAATAATACTTCTTTTGAGGTCCAATAATTAAAAAAAAAATTTACGTTCAATTAAACTTACCAAAACAATTGAAGGGTCCACTAACAAAACAATATTTTTGTTGTGGTACTGCAAAAGAAATATTCAATTAAAACAATTAAAGGGTTGAAAGAAAATAACATTACACTAAAGAAATGTGAAATATATATAGTACTTAACACACACTTTGGTACTGTAAAAGGAAGCTAAAACAAAATAAAACGCAAACAAACTTGAAAGAAAATTCAAAAGAAATTGAAATAAACAAGTATATTCCGAATCCGCAAAAATGAGGTCCATTACATCATACGTTCTAAGTATATGGTTTCTTACCATTAGCTTTCTCATCATTCGTGTTGTTCTCCATCCATGGGACGTTAGAGCCCGACGATCTTACACCATAGACACCGGGAAATTGCTTATATTTTGGCGTTAAAGCTTCTTTTGGTTTGAGTGGGCTCGGTCCTGCCGAAGGACACCGGAACCTCGAATGAGCCGCGCTATTCTCCGTGTTCAAAGACCCTTTGGAGTCGTAGTTGTGAGTAAGATAGTCCCACACATTGAAGAGATGTTGACGACTGTCGTCTCGGGGATCAGATCCGGTGGAGGTGCACGTGCAGGCTTAACATCTTCATCGTCCTCTGATGACACAACAATGACCTTTCATTTTGAGAATTTACTTGAATAGCGGGTTTGGAAAAAATAGTTTGTAGATCTTCCCATTTAGAGTCACTGTATTTACGGTATGCCCAGCCAAACGCGTGATCCTATACATTCAAAAAAAAAAAGTGGCATTAGTAAACGAAAAAACCAAATGAGTAGAGAATTCGTTTAGTATCTTAACAAATTTGGAATGATTACCTTCAATATTTCAGTCCATAGGTCATCTGACGCGGTAACGGCGTTAGTTGTTTGATTACACAAAAATCCTGGACCAGTGAGCATCCAACCGAAGGTGTCGTACCTCGTTTTAAGAAGAACAAACTTCTTAAGAAAATACTTTGCCTAGAAATATTTGCCATGTTTTTTTTTTGTAAAACACTTTATGCCATACGGATTGAGTCTCTCATTTTTTTTTTCCAGCAACAAAATCCTCCAAATGAGTTTGGTATGATAAAACTTGTATGAAAGTGTTGTTTACCTTCTCATCCCAATCCAATTCGTACAAGAAATGTGTTTGTTTGAATATTATCGATTTTTCGGGTTTCCTTACTCCAATTTTGAGTGGAGGAAAGCTTGTTGTTGTTTTAGGGAGGAGGAAAGCTGTGGAAAAGTAATGGTGTGGTAACTCATGTGATTTTCGCATATGTACAGGGAAGAAGGGAGCTTATTGTTTTGCATTTCTTCCTATCAAACAATAATTATTATGTTGGACTTGTTAGTTGGTATGGGAAGAAAATATTTTGGCAGCAACAAGAAAATATTGTATGGCAGGAAAAAACCACAATATTCTCTAATCAATTATTCAAACCACTTGACTAAGGAAAAAATGCAGAACTAATTATTCAAATCACTAAAATTATTCAATTATTCAAAACACTTAAATTAGATGCGTAATTTCAGTTTGAGGAAACTAATAAAACCATGTGGTGCTTGATTATTTATTTAATTCCAGTGACATTATTATTCATGTTGTACTTGTAATTTCAGTTTCAATATACTAATAACATGTGGTGCTTGCAAACATGTTGTGATTATTCATGTAATATTCATTTAATTGCAGTCATAAACAATCTAAAACCAAATTGTCAGATCGTATATTTTAGTTAATTTGTTGGAATAACAAAGGAAGCAAAAATAATGAAAATGTGACGTTAACATTTCCAAAATGCAAGATCCCAACAACACAAGCATTGTGTTTTCTTACTATCAAAATAAGATACATTACAATACAACAACACCACTGGGGAACTAACTACGTGGCGTTACTAACATAATAATGAATATTACAACTATAGATATCATGTCATAAGGAACCTAATATGACCTTATTCCTTGTTGCAGTGATGTTATAAGTTACAACTCTTACTATGGATATCAATTATTTGTACTACTACATTGTGCACAACAACACACACATGGGAAAAAAAAATAGGAAAAGAGGAATTGATGAACGTATAGCGATCTTTTTGTAGAATTTTGCTCTACGTAGTTTGATTCCCATCAGTTGCTTCAATCCTTCAATCCTTTCCTTTAATGCAGAAATCATGTCACTCGAATTTTCACAAAATTCACGCTCCACCCATTTGAAGAATTTACACTTCAAATCCTGCCCAAATTACAATTTCATTAGAACCAACAACATTCAACTGTAATTGTTATTTGATGCGCTAACAAGAATGAGAAATACATAATTAACAATAAGCGGATAATTGACAGATACCCTTACTTTCCTTCGCTCCAGACATGAAACAAACCGGCGTTCTGGACTGGTGCTCGTGGATGATGTCTTAACGGACAATTTCAACCCATAATAACATAACATCGGTTGCGTTTCATCGAAGCCACTGTAACCACAACCAGAACTACCTCCTCACCCCCTTACACCCGTAGAACTGTTGCTATTCATGACAAGATGGTAACCTCAACGCACAATTCGTACAATTGGAAAAAGAAGAATTCAGAAAAATGAGGTGTGCAGATGAACATAGATTTTGTTAATTTGGGGATAATATCTCAACTTATCAGAATACAAATCAACATCAGGTTATTACAAGTTATTTCTAATGAGACAACAAGGGTAATTTTGTATTTTCACGTTGTATTCTTAATGAATCAAATAAACCTAATATGAGATTGATATGGGTTGTGATTATCCAAATGTCCAGTTACGAGAAGCCGAAGATGAGCTACTTTAAGTATTACCTTTTTTAAACAGTACAGTCCAACATAAATAGTCATCATATCTTAACTCTTCCAAAAAATCAAAACAACCCTAAAGTGAAAACGAAACCGGTGGGGTATCAAATTAAAATATTATTAAAAAAAAAAGGAATACTAAAATTAATATAGTATTTTTTTTCTTATGTCGATAAATGTAGTATATCATGTCGACCAAAATTCACCCGTAGTCATCTATAGATACGCATAGTCACTATCGTCACTTGCAGGCCTCTAAAACATGAATCACACTTCACCGCTCTCCCTCTGCTCATATATAGTACAATAGACTATTATGTACTACGATGCACTATGGTTTATAATACGATCCAGCCGAGTAGACGTGACTTGGAGAAGAAGAATTAATTAATTTCCGTATTTTTTTTTGAGATAATTTATTTTTTGCTATTTAAATTCCGATTTGTACTAGATTTATTTTATTTGATTATTTTCTTATTACAAATAAATTCGGAGTTATTTTTCTCGTTATATTAGGCATCTTTGAGACTTATAATAATAGAATGTTTAGGGCCGTTATTACTTGGACGTTATTATGCAATAATTTTGAGAGATTAAAATTCACTTTTCGTCATTCTTCAAAAACTTTTCGGAATTTTTGCAAGTGGATTCTTGTAATTATTCTTAATGACATTGTATTTGTATCTGGTTCATTATAATTACGGGGACAATGCTTCGACATTCATAATACTGGTTTCTAACTTTTTATAGCTACAGGGTCAATATTCCGAATTCCACCAATTGAATCATTTGTTTTTGGACGTTCCGTTATGTCTTATGCCTAAGGTAGTGGTCTCGTAACATGTTCTATGGAGTTTGTATCAGTTCAGTATAGATACTATTCATAACCTAGCAACCAACAACTCCTTCCCATCGCCTAAACCCTATTCACCAAACCCTAGCCATCGTCAAAGAGCCCTATGTTGATGCAATCGCCTCCCATCGTCGATCTGACATCACACTAACATCTCCAATGGCTATCGGCATAGCCACTGCCTCCCATTACCATCCTCCAATATAATCGCGACTACTACCGCCCTAACCGCCGCCATCGCCATAGCCACCGCATCCGCTACCGTTGTAACCACCTCCACCATACACGCTATAACCACTGCCTCTGCTTCCAACTTTATATCCACCGCCGCTCCTGCTATAACCTCCATTGTTGCCGGTCGTCGTGTCTGTGACTCGATCTAAGGGGGTCGTTGGCGTCGGAAAAGGAGAAATGGTAGAGTACGGAATTGTGGGGGAGAGGAAGAACAAATAAGAGAAATAGATATGCAAATAATTTTTTGCTAATGTTTTTCTTTCTACTCGAATGTCCTGCCTCAAAAATTCAGAATTCGCAGTTTATATGTATAATTGAGTACATGTTGTTTATTACTAACCCGCCTAAGTTGAATCGGGTTGATTGTCCGCGCAACTCCGTTCCGCGAACGCTCCTACTTGGAACTGCCCAACATTGAGTCTCTTCAAGAATTGCCCATCACTTGTTTTTCTTTAAGCTTATATTTGTAAAGTAGTGTTTTCAGCTTTTGGCCTCAGATTTAATGTCTAGTCCAAATCATGTTTTCTTATCCAACCCAGATACCCATGCTGCATTTTGGCTATGGCCTATTGTGGCATGCTGCATCCCATAAACTTTATCCAAATATATTCCAACTACCATAATTTGATCCATATTCCAATTACATTCAGAATTTCCTATTTGCCTCAAAAAGAACAAGAAAAAAATTTATATATTCAAGCGGATGCATGCGACTGGAACTTTATACGGACCATGTTTTATAATCTTCGTTTAACGAAGTAAGAGTTTGATGAACTCGGAGAACTATTCACTCTGAAAAGACCAGATATATATTTATTTCCGGTCATTCGCCGTAAAACTAGAGGGAGTTACCAACTTAGTCATGAGATTTTCCTTGTCAACTTCTGTACCAGATGGAGCCAACAGAATTGTATTGCAAACCTAGTACAAGCAGCAATCATATAGCTCTTACAAAACATTCATTAACATCTCTTATCAAAATAACCAAAAATAAATAGCCAAATTATTCAAGCATGAGAATTCATTACAATAATAGCCGTAATTGCCAAAAGATCAGCAACCTTATTTTGCTCTCGTAATGGAAAAATAAAAATAAAAAGTAAGTTCAATGAAAACACAATGTCGATTCTATACGGAACCCAGCCAAATGGCCCCTATCAATTTATTCGCCTTCTTTTTGTTTTTTTTCCGAGCATATCATTATCAAACCGTGAATCTTTCTACTTTTGTGTTTCGCCAAAACACTCAAACAACAAAATTCGGCAAAACATAAACGTCTAACGCGACATTAAACCAACCGTAAACACGACGCCGAAAAAATATAAAAACAAAAGTGCAGTAATTAGTCACATCACCTCACTATTCGTATCGTCAATCAGAAATCTGGCGCCTATTAAGTGCGGCCTCGAATCGACTACAAGAATCCGACCTCATCTCAGTGCTCATATCATTCTCCGGCGCCGGATAATAATCTTCCCTCAACTGAACATCTCTCAAGTCGGGTATCCTAAGCAGAAACATCATAAAATGCTCGTGCGCAGTCCCGTGTATGAACAGTTTCCTCAGCCCAAAACATTCTTGTAATAAACCGGCAGCTGGTAGAGACAAACTCCTCTGGTTAACATCCCGATCTTGCGGGGGCCAATAATCGAGCTCCCTCAAACTCAAATGCCCGATCCCGATTAAATAAAACCGCTCCCACAAGCTCAAATCCATCTGCCCCGAAGGTGCAGTGTGCGCGTATCCGATCGTCTCGCCACAGTCTAAATGCATTTTAGACAACCTAGGATAGTTCACAAGATTGCTCAAACCGAATTCTCGCTCGGAGGGTTTTGGTAATTCCCTACAATCTCCTTCAATCTTGATTCGTATTTCTTCAAGATTCGGACAGTTTTCGAGCCCGGCGTTTGTTAGTGGATTCAGAAGCTGCCCCACTGCTATCCATAGCGAGAGATATTTCAGTCTTTCCCATGTTCGTTCCCCGTATACATTGCCGTTTTCGTAGCCGTTTAAATCGGAAGAAGAGTTCAGATCGTATGAGTATTTGCACTTCTTGCTTGGATTCTCTATGGTGGCAGCATCGTAATAATCATTGTAACCGCGGCTTTCGAAGTGGTTCTCGTCGTTCGATACCTCGCCTTGATCGAAACTGTCGTTGAGATCGAACCCACTTTCGGTCCCGTCATCCCAAATGCAATCGATGTGAAGACTTTCGATCCGATCCTGTATGGGTTCCAATGCTTTCAACGACTGTTCCGCGCCGAGGTTTTTGCAGCAAGAGATTCTTACATCGATTAGCGTCCTGCGAAGCAAACTAGCCAGAGTTCTCATTCCTCTCACGGTTATATTCTTGCAGCCATGAACCTCGAACACGGACAGCCTACAACAACCTCTGCCAATTGCAATCAATCCCATGTCGGTTAAATCGCCTACATTTCTAATCGACAAAGACTCAAGCCCGTGACAAAGGGCGATTCCGTCCAGCTTCGACTCGATTGGTAACGAAACACCGTGAAACTGACACAGTTTAAGAGACCTCAGTTTCGGGCATTTCGAACCGAGTACCTCGAGCGCCGGACCGCTCTCTCGGACATTATTACATACATCTAAGACGAGCTCTTCCAACAGAGGAAGCCCTGAAAATACCTCAATCAAAGTGGCTGCGTTAATCTTGGCATCCTCCTGTGTGAATCCATCGTGCTCGGGATCGCCTCTCGTGTTCGATAAAGCCGATGTATCGGCCAGATGAAGAATCGACAGTTTCGGGCAGTTGACTGATACAGAAACCAAGGCCTCATCTCCGACAGAGCCCATATACCTCGGATCGAACATACAGGCGGCCCGAAATTCCTTAAGATTGGGACAAGCTTTGGTGATTGATTTAATCTCGTCGGACTTGAAACCCTCGGAGAACGATGGGTTCAAGAGATTGAGGCGCGTGAGATTGGATGAAACCGAAGGGCAGGACTCTAACGCCGGAGGCACGTCATCCGTCCAGCAATAGAAAGCGGAGAGATCGAGAGAATTGAGCTTCTTCCCGCACTCGGAGAACAGTATCTTGAGCTCGTCGCCGGCGGTTTCCACCTGAGGCCGCTGGTGCCATCTCACGAGCTTAAGGTGTTCGACGTTATGCCACTGAGAAGCTACTAGCTGAATGGTGGATGGGTTTCGTGCGTAGAAGGTGAGGGAGGTGAGAGAAGGGAAGGCGAGGCGGAGTAGGTGGGCGATGAGGGCGGGGTCGGAGGCGGAGGTGAGCGGGTGGCCCCACGGAGAGAGGAGCGAGAGGTCGAGGTGGGAGACGGATCGGAAACAGTTGGGCACCATGAAAAGGTCGCGGAGGTTGCCGCGGAGGGTGATGGAGGAGCGGGTGGCGCGCTCCAGGGCGTACCACTTGCTGCAGACGAGGGCGGCGGAGTTGCGGCCGCGGACGTCGACCACGGCGGCGATTATGTTCGAGAGAATCACGTCGGGGAGGTCGTTCAGGGTTGTGCCGGAAGTGGGCGGCGCCGCCATCTGAGCTGAGAGAAATCAAAATCCGAATCTGGATTGTGTTTGGTTGGTGTTGGGAATGGGATTGGATAAATTAATTGGATATCAAATCTTGTTTTTTTTTTTCTTTTCTTGATTTCTACGGAAAAAGGAAAAAAGAGAATATATTATATATCACAACTGTACTACTAATTGATGTGGATGAGGATTTGGAGGGAATAATAAATGAAATGAAGTAATTGTCATTTAACATGCTTTCTCGTATCTTCCTCTACTATGCTTCTTTACCTAATTCTAATTTATGTAGGGTAGTATTGAAGAAAATTTAAATATTTGATAATTAAAATGTATTGAAATAATTAGTTGTGAAATTTAAAATATCAAAATAGCATAAGAAAAAGTTAATTTGAAAATAGAAGATGGAAAATGTGAAATAATTAATTTTCAAAAAATTATAAAAAATATCATTTGGATTTCATAGGTTGGCCTATCGTTTCATACTTTTATATAAAACATTTATAAAACTAATTATTGATGGGTATTATTAGATAGTAGTGTATTGTCATTGAATATTTATGAATTTAAAGAAGTAAATAACAAATCTTAATATATATGATGCAGGATCACCTGAGATAAGTAGCTTGTGAGTAGCTAAATCAAGTTTAAAGTGCATGTTCGTTTGACCTCCAAAACAATTTAATTTATTGTACAATGTGTCAGAGACTTCCTTAGTGAATACACTCCAAATTTCAAGTCAGATGATATCGGGTGTTGATAGTAAATTTAATGCTCGAAAGCGATTAAGAAGAGAAGAGATTGTTTAATAAATGAAGGTTCAAGAGAGCATTTCACTAATTACTCGAATGCGGAATCATTTTCTTTTACTTTGTAGTTGATTTTAATTTTATATATATTAACAAATTCATTCAGTTTATCCGAATTGAAATAAAAAGGAATTTTAAATTTATGTCTCTCATTTGTTATTATTTTTTGAATAATTGTGGCGAATTCTAAATGCATATCCACTTACAAATCATTTCAATTCATTTTTATTTGGACTAATTTCAAATAATTCGTTTCAAATATTTCAATCCGAGAGGGCAACCTAAGAGAATTCACAAAAAAAAAAAGCACAAAATCGATAAAATATTGGTAATTTCCAATTAAAATAACATAAACAAAACTACAATATCTCCAAAACATAATAATTGAATTTCCTTAAATTACATTTTCTTCTTTAACTTTAAATGGATGGGCTAAATAAATCGAATGAGCTATGATGTAGCATGAACTTTTTTAAGTGGTAGTTGATTGGAGTAATGGATCATGGTTAACGTACAAGAATCCAAAATTATTTCAAATTGATCTATAAATATTTATAAACTAATAAAATTATGAAAGTCGTTAATTTGTTGTAGTTACCGAATCCATTACGAGACAACCGAATCACGAAAATATTTCAAATGACATTAGACAAATCATAGGGTATAAGCACTTGAAAATAAATTAACTTAGGCTCTGATTGGCTCAAGAAAATAGTACATAAAATAGTGAAAAAGTGATTTAAAATAGTTTTATTGTTTGGTTAATAAGTAAAATTCCATGTAAAATAATTTTATGAAAAATGTGGAACAAAAATTGCACTAAAACAGGGGAAATCGGTTTCCCTAAAAAAAGGAAATTGTGTTATTCTATCTCTCTTTTTAGCTATTCTTCTCATCTCTCATTTCTCTCTCCTCGGTCACCCATTCTCTTCTCTTTCTTATGTCTCTTTTTTTTTTTTTTTTTTGATAATTAAAATACATTAATAAGGAAAGGAAAATATATATATCTCCTCTGTGTTACACGTGTTACACTGTTAGAGCAACTCCAATGGGGAGATATCAAAATGGAGCATTAAATATTCATTTGATATTTGATATAATACTTTGATACTTCTTGAAAAAAAATTCACTCCAACCACAAGTATCAAATAGATTATCAAATTTTAAATATATGAATAATTATATTTTTAAATGCCACGTGTCAAATAGTGATAGGTTAATTGGGTGGTTATATTTTTGATACCTTATTTTCCAGGTATTATTTTTGCACTTCGGTGTGGTTGAGTATCAAAATAATTCTCCATTTAATGCCTCCATTGGAGGATGATTTTTTAATTTTAGAGCATCAAAGTGGTAGTTTTTTAGTTTGATACCTCATTTAATGCCTCCATTGGAGTTGCTCTTACACACATAAAATGTCCATCTTATTTTACATTTTACTCTATTCGTTACACGACACTTTTTTTGGGTTAGAATTTATTTTAAAAGAAAAAAAATTATCTCTTTTTGGATTAGAATTGATTTCGAAATAAAAATGATCCAAACAAAGCCTTAATTTTTGATAACAATTCATTTTTATTTTCATTTTACTTGCTATTTTTCTCTATCATTTTGCCTTAAGAACCAAACAAAACTAAGGAAAATGATTTTCCTCAAAGTTATTTTCATCACCATTTTTCTTAGAAATCAAACACAATTAGGATTTCAAAGGTTCTTGATTTTCTTTTCCTTTGCATTTTCATTTGCATTTTGAAATCCATGCATCAATCAAAACATTAATATTTTGGTGCAAATGAGAAATCTCAATTACACAAAGTTTTGTGGTAAAAAAATGTTGTGAATTTATTTTAAAAGAAAAAAAATTATCTCTTTTTGGATTAGAATTGATTTCGAAATAAAAATAATACAAATAAAGCCTTAATTTTTAATAACAGTTCATTTTTATTTTCATTTTACTTGCTATTTTTCTCTATCATTTTGCCTTAAGAACCAAACAAAATTAAGGAAAATGATTTTCCTCAAAGTTATTTTCATCATCATTTTTCTTAGAAATCAAACACAATTAGGATTTCAAAGATTCTTGATTTCCTTTTCCTTTGCATTTTCATTTGCATTTTGGAATCCATGAATCAATCATAACATTAATATTTTGGTGCAAATGAGAAATCTCAATTACACAAAGTTTTGTGGTAAAAAAATGTTGATGGCATTGTAATTTATAAAAACATCTTTCTCATCTTACAATTGGTCAGCAGCTACATATATTTATTGGGTAAATTTCAATTTCATGCAAATAATACCGGAGATGTAATTAAGGGCTTGTTTGGCTAGGCTTATAAGCTCTTACATTTATTATGTTGTTTTTAGAGCTGATAAATTGTTATGTCTTATTTTTAGAATTATTTTTTAAAGTGTTTGATAATGATCTTGTAAGATATCTTTTTTCTCATTATAAATTCTTAGAGTAGATGTACTTAATAGAAAAAATCTTATTTGCTCTCAAAGTAACTTGTTTTTTGAATTTTTTATTTTTCTTTTAAAAAACTAACAAACTCTTTAAAAAAAACTTATAAACTTTTAAATATCTTCAACTTATAAGTTTTCGACAAACACTCTCTATCTCTATTAGGCAGCTTATGTACAATATGCTCAATTGGCAAGAAATTGAATTTACAAAAAACTTTGTCGGGATACGAAGTGGTCCACGTGAAATGATACATGTGAGTGAGGATCGGTGTAATTGAAATTGGCAGATTGGACAGTTGAAAACTCGCAACTGAGAGAGAGAGAGAGAGAGAGAGTGATTAGTTCAAGGGTAAATTACAAACACCCCCTTAGGTATGGTCAAATTACAAAAACACCCTTCTTGTTTGGGTAATTACAACCACCCCTCAACTCCTCAAATTTAGTGGAATCTTGGAGATTATATGGAATATTATCAATTTTGTACTCGTTTTATCCCATTCAAACTCTACATTATGAAGCAAGATGATCATAATATGTGATTTTTAGCTTGTATATATCAGTTTGTGGTGCATCAGAAACTATATTTTTACACAAAACGAGTACAAACTAGAACACATTTCACGGAATCTAGATGATTATGTTGAATTTGGCACCATAAAGGTGGAGGTGTAAGAAAAAATTATAGTTCAGGAGTAGATGTAATTATCCAAACAAGAGGGGGTGTTTTGTAATTTGACCATACCTGAGAGGGTATTTGTAATTTACCCTTAATTCAACTTTGAAGATGAGATCAAATAAGAAAAGTTGTTATGTTCTGCTCTTATTATTATATATTATCCACAAGGTGAAGCATATTTTCCAAACTCTTTCTTTTTTGAAAATTGTGGAATGTGGAGTTTGCATGGCTTTGGGCATTGGGCCCACCCATTGAATCAACCAAAGTTCTTTTGTCCTAATCCCACATTGAAGTTTGAACTATTGAGATGAACTCGTTTAGCATTTTGCAACCTTAATAAGTCTTTACACCTTCAAAACACAGCAAATAATTTATAATGTATACTATAATTTTTTTTTTCCTTTTTTTAACTTAATGAAGTAATTTTCATGTGCTTTATGGTTTTTTCTTTTAGGTACTATATACTAAATTGAAATATTATTTTTGTCTATCCTTCAAAATAATTTAGAGCGAATAACTTGCGAAAAAATTAAAAATCTTATCAAAATATTTTGGAAACGAAATTCTCACAAAAAAACAAAATAGAAAAAGGAGAATTCTCATAATTTTTTATCACCAAATTAAAAAAATGGGGCTATTTGAGAGAACCCCAATACTTGTACCAAAAAGGTGAAATTCCTCGTCCCTAGGATCCTCATTCTTTGGTCCGACAAATATTTGATAGAAAAATATAAATCATGGTGACTCAACAGCCTCTTAAGGTAGCGGAGCTGGATCTGGTGTCCACAAGAAATCATTCCTCATTGGAGTTGAAATTCGTACACTGCAAATAGAATGAGGCCCACTCAACAAACCACTCTTTGAGAAAAACCCATACTAATTCTCCTTCTTTTTAATCCCCAAATTGCCCTTCCACCATCTTCTTCCTTCTACTCTCATCCCAATTTTTGTTTTTCTTTTGTTTTAAAACTAATTTTTGTTTTTCCTTTTTTCCTTTTTTATTTTTAATTTTTTTTTTCTCTTCAGGTACATTAATCGACTATGAAGCATAACCGATTAAGGAACTGACAACTAAAAATAACAAAACACAACTACATAAACTCGAAAAATCATCTTTTTATAAAACAAGTAAGGTAGAAATGACAAATAGGCCCATGACAAGGGATATAAATGCACATAGGTGCAGACAAAAAACAGTCTCGCAAATAAACTCATTCCCATGTATTTTGTTCAAAATATCCCTCAAAATATAATTTTCATCAATTCAATCAATTATATTCTAACTTCATCAATATTGCATATTGACTCCAAATTGTACAAATATATCATATTAACCCCAATTTTTTTTAATTTTTTGAAAAAATATTTTTTTTTTCAGAAAATAATTTTTTTATGATTTTTCTTCCGGTCAGATTCCGACGTTTACCGCACGGTTCTCCGGTGTTGACTTTTTTTTTTCTGAAACTTTTTTTCTCTCTAAATTACTGTAATAACAACAAAATTATTATCTGAGACATTAATATTGAATGCGTAAACAGTAATGTTACTAATACTACTGTCTCAAACAGTAATATTACTAATATTATTGTGCCGAACAGTAATATTACTGTACCAAACATTAATATTACTGCATGAGACGATAATATTACGGTCGAAGACATGAAAATTGCAGGCCGAAAAGATAAAATTAATTAATACAGTAAAATTATTGTTTCGGCCAGTTAAAAGACTGTCTCTGACAGTAATATTATTGTTTCCGAGACAGTATTGCAGGCCAAGACAATAAAATTAATGAAAATATTTTTTTTAAGAAAAAAAAAGGTTTTAAAAAAAAAGTCAATGATGGAGTCTGGCGGTCAACGGTGGCTGACCGACCATCTCCGATGGTGGCGGTCAAAATTGGTTAATTGGTGTAATTATGCTAAATTGGTTGTGAAATTAGAGTTGAATTACGGTTTGAAGGAGTTGGGGTGTTCTTGTTTGTGGCATATTTGTCACCCAACAAATAATATACATAAATTGTAATTGATTTATACAAATCGGAATCAATACATAAAAATCCAAAAATGAATTTAAAAATGAAGTCGAGTAACCTTAATTGACTACCAAAACATATTCAATTAACACTTTAATCGACTACCAGAGCGTAGTCGATTAATTTAATCGACTACCAAAGCGTAGTCGATTAACCTCCGCAGACTTCCTCCGCGCGCGCCGTTTTCTGCTCAATCTACGGAAAAAAAACCTAGACTGCTCCTCATCGTCGTCACCACGTCGCCGCAACACCACACCATCACCACCCACTTCCATATTCTAACGGTTTTTTTATTACAAATAAAGTAAATC
Organism: Erythranthe guttata; assembly: GCF_056151865.1. Taxonomy (NCBI): domain Eukaryota; kingdom Viridiplantae; phylum Streptophyta; class Magnoliopsida; order Lamiales; family Phrymaceae; genus Erythranthe; species Erythranthe guttata. Next base: position 4,773,173 of record NC_142545.1, on the reverse strand, counting down.
ACAACGCGCACCACCAATCCAAACAGAACCACCACCACCAAAAACACCAAAACAAAGCCACCCAAACCCAATTTTCTTCGACCACAGCCATATCCAAATAGAGACAGCAAAATTTAAATAAAAAAATTATAACCTGGTCCGTTAGTCATTCTCCCATTGGTATAATAACAACGCTTTGATTTCTCCTCCACCGTACGCCACTCCGCCGTTCTCCATTGCCGTTTTCACTCACCTCACTGAATTCTCGCACGGCTCTGCCTGCGAAGAAATACTGCATCGCAAAATCCTCTTCGCCGGATCGTCACCATAGTCTCCGACGGGGACTTCAAAGTCACCTGGTTGGGCTGTGATGGACTGATGGTGGTGGTGGTGGCGGAGTAGAGGGAGGATGGTGAGATTCGGATGGGAAAAAAGAAAAGACGGAATAATGATTAGGGTTAAGAATTAAGTTATTATGATCAAATAAGGGTATTATTGGAAATACAAAAATAACATTTTTGTAGAACATGAGCGAATGGGGTTTTCTCTAATTATTTTTTTGAGGGAGATTTTCCATCCATATATTTTCTCGATTGGGGATTCTTGCTAATTTTCCCTAAAAAAATTAACTTGACTCTTTGAATCATAACCATAAATATAATTGAAATAATAAAAAAGAGCCTACATGTTCCATTTAAAAAGAATACTACCAATTTCTTTTTACCGATTCCAGTAAAAAATAAATAATTTGGTGATAAAAATTATGAAAGCTTCTTTTTTTTTTTTTTTTATATAGAATATATGCTAAAGCAGATTGATGAGATAAGTTTCTATTTCTGAACTTTATAACTTCGAAATTAGGTTAAAAGGTTGAAAAAAACAATTAATTTTACAATTTGCATCTTTAAAAAGATACAATAGAAAATATGAAATTTGGCTCAATAACTTTTAAACATCTAATTCAGGGTCCATTATGAGTGAATTATTATATTTTGAGGATTCAAAGTATTATTAATTTTTTTTCACGGTTACAAATTGCAAAAATACTACATTTTAAGAGTGGATAGTATTTGATATGCTTAATTGGATTAACTTAAGGGGTCTACAATTTCTGTACCTACTGGCCACGAGCTCGATTTTGAAGACAACTACAACGAAGACTCAATCACCTTCAAATAAGGTTTGAGCTCAACAAATTAACTTCAACATAATCAATGAGGTATAACTAACGATTTAATTCATTTTGTTAAGGTATGTTCAATGTTCCAACTATACAACTCCCTGAGTTCTCTCTACAACTTTACAATCCACACGGCTGACTTCAGCGTTAGAGAGGTTTCTGCCGGATCAACCCCGGCTTAATTTACGTGTTCTCTGATCGCAGATATCTTAAGGTCATCAAACTCGTGAGACAGTGATCCACTTTACTCTTCTAGCTTATCCTACTTCAACTACATCAGGTGATGTAATTTTAGCATCATCAGTATTATACCAAAGTTTGCTGCTAAAATATTTACAAAAATGTAACACTAAGAGCATCTCCGACCGGTCTCACCATTTTTTCACCAAATCCCATTTATGGTGATGAAAAAATGGGTTCATCTCCACCGGTAGCACACCATTTTACTCTTCCACCATTTTTGGTGGAAAAATAATGTTTTTGATCTCCAATGGGTTTCACCAAAATTTAGACCAAATATTAAAATAATAATATTTCACCATTTCACCACTTATAGAAAATAGGATTTGGTTTGGTCTCCCATAGCATTTCACCATATATGCCCCAAAAATATAAATCTAATGTTAATCGTAATTTTATAATATTTTATTTCATAAATATTAATTATACATCCAATGCTAAGTAATAAATTTCCTTAACTATATAAATTAAAATTATGTTATCATTCTATTAAATGTCTATAAATGTCTCGTCCTATATTTCATCAATTAAAGTGTGTTTCGTTAATTATTCTATTGTTTCTTATTATATTTTATTAATAGCAATTAGCATATTAGATAAGTAAATAAATGAACTAATAAACATTGATACCAACAAAATATACAAATTAATTAAAAATAAGCATATTTATATTATTAGAATTAATGTTTTGTTAATAATAAAAAATGTATTTATATTTTAAAAACTAATTTAATAATTAATACCAATGTATTTACAATAAATATGCAAATAAGTTGGTAATCGGGTGCAATTAGTTAAAATCGTCATTTTATATGGTACTTAATAAAATGGAGTTAATTACGGCAAATCCTATTTTCACCTCTATATTTGGTAGGAAAAATAGGATTTGGTGGAAAAAATAGGAAAATGGTGGACCGGTAGGAGATGAAAATTCCTTCACCAAAAAAATTGGTGGAAAAATAGGATATGAGTATTTGGTGACATGGGGGTCGACCACGGTGGGAGGCTAAAACCAAGTCTCTATAATTTTAGGTGTAATGGACCTAATGGTGATATAGGAATTTCGGGTGGGAGACTAAAAACACCTAAATTAGATGAAAAAATGGGTTATAGCGTCCGGTCGGAGATGCCCTAAATAAGTACATATTTATAACATTTAACCAAAATAACCTAAATCAAAATCTAATATATCTAGAGAGTGAATCTCTTAATTTATTTTTCTATTCTTTTCTTCTATTTTCGTACAGGGCTTTGTCTTAAAATCGTTGGTCCAAAATCCAAGAGCATTTTACCTTAGCTAATCTATTGTGAATTATATTGAATTATCTCCTTCTTGGTCGTGGTTTTTTCTCAATACACTTTTAAGTTTGGGCTAAATACAGTTTGCACCCTTAAAGTATAGGGGTGGTAACACTTACCCCTTAAAGTTACAAATGTAACACTTACCCCCCTCGTTAATGAATTTAAAGGTAAAACTTTGACTTTGAATGATGTGGCATTTTTGCTTCCCAAATTGTCCTTCTAGCAATTATATAAATAATGAATATGTAATAATAAAAAATTCGGCAACTTTGCAAAAACTTAATTTTATTATTTCAATATTGTAAATTTAGGAATGAAAAAATGGAATTTTAGTTTCATTTTTGTATTACCTTGTGTTCATTTGTAGCTAATAAAAAATTAACAATTATTCGAATTTTAATTATGATTTTATAGTTTATATAGTTATTTTATGCGTATATGACTCTAATGTAATCATCCCATTTTTTTACTTTGAGAATCACAAAATGTATTCAAAATTTAATAAGAAATTATAATTTAAACGTCTAAATATTTAAATATTTTTTTATTGAAATTTATATTTAAGTAACTGAAATAAATTTCCAAATCAATAATTATTATAAAAAAAATTGGATGTTTAAGTCTTGAAAATATTTTTTTTCTTTCAAATGTTTAACGTATTTTATATATTTTTTAAATAATTGAGATTTTTATTTATATTAGGGTCTATAGTAATTAAAATGTGGAGTTAAACATAAATCAAAATATTTTTTAATAATTATTATATTTTATAAAATTTAGTTTTTGAAATATTATTGAAAATATATTATTATATATGCATCAAATTAGGGGTGGTAAACGAGCCGAGCCGGCTCGCGAACTCGACGAGCCGGCTCGAAAAAAGCTCGAACTCGAGCTCGGGTTTTTCGAGCTCGAGCTTCGGACGAGCTTGAGCTCGAGCCTAAAATTAGTTGTTCGGCAACTCGCGAGCCGGCTCGCGAGCTGCCTTCTCTTTTTTTTTTTTTTTTTTTTTTTTTATTTATATATATATATATATATATATATATATATATATATATATATATATATATATATATATATATATATATATATATATATATATATATATATTATTCTTATTCTTATTCTTAATATTATTATTATTAACTAAGTAGTAAATAGTCTATAATAATAAATATATCTAGTATTTAAATAGAAACAAATATATATTACTTGAATAATTCATAATAATATAAAATATAATAATAATAATAATAGAAAAAATAAAAAATATATATAACTAGAGTTCATTATTTAATAAAAAAATGATTTTAATAAAAAAAAAAATTAAATAAGCTCGAGCTTGAGCTCGGCAACATGGACTCGAGCTCGAGCTCGAGCTGGCCAAAAGAGCCGAGCTCGGCTCGTTCCCATCCCTATGCATCAATATAATAGCTAGAAGGACAATTTGGGAAGAAAAAATGACACATCATTCAAAGTCAAAGTTTTATCATTAAATTCATTAATGAGGGGGTAAGTGTTACATTTGTAACTTTAAGGGGGTAAGTGTTACCAACCCTATACTTTAAGGGTGCAAACTGTAGTTAGTTAGCTCTTTAAGTTTTAACGTAAATCTATTTATTTTTATTGTCTTTATTTACCATCTCAAACATAGTAATTTAGAAGGCATTGAATATACTTTATTTTTGTGAATATTTCATACGGTTGTTAGCTTCTATAAATGAAGATTTTAAACACATTTTACCCTTTTTGTCATTTTAATTGACTATTATTTTGCTTTGGTACCTTACTACATTTCATGATAATGGATAATGATAGTTAATATAAGTTATAATTCCACACGAACTAGATAACTAATTACAATTTTTTTTTCATAATATAAATTGCCAATATTGTAATTAAAAATCGTCTTATGTATACACGACTTTACCATTCATTCAGTAAATGCTACGTCTGCTGCATTGCGTGTGTATATATATATATATATATATATATATATATATATATATATATATATATATATATATATATATATTTTGTAACAAATTATAAAATAAATATTTTTTTTGTACGGAATCTATAATAAATAATTCATATATCATCAAATACATCATCGAATACAGTATTTGATAGGGGTGAGCAATTTCGACTCATCAAACCGGTAAAGAACCGTCTCACTAGAGCCGGAATGATAGATCTATCAATAGGCATGGGTCCTAAAATGGAAGAGAAATGCAAATTTTGGTGGGCATCGTGTAACAAAAATAATAGTGTAAATGGGACAATATATAGAAAAATAATGTTTTAAGGGGCAATATGCAACAAAAATAACATTTCAAAAGGCAACGTGCAACCAAAACACTCAATTCAGGTGAATAGTTTATCAAAATTTGCTATTAGAGTAGTGTGCAACAGTGATCCATTTTGAAGGGGACATTTTTGAAGGACACCTGCCATGTAGCTTAGTGGCCATTTTGTAATTTTTTAAAAATTAGTCATATGTTTGAATAATAAATATTTTTGTTGCTTTCCTAATTAATTAAAGGGGTAATATACTTGACACCACTCGAATTAAACCTAATTAGATATGGAGGACAACCTCAAATACATCATTTTAATCAAGAGGGTGTTTTTTTTTTTTTTTTTTGATAAGGGAAAAGATTGCATTAAGAATTAAAAAAAACAAGAGTCAACAAGGGGATCCCAATCACAAAAACATGAAATTGGCAAATAACTAAGGGGAATAAGACCACACCAATCTACAAAAGATGCCCAAATGGCAAGATTGTGAGAAGCAAAGTTTGCATTTCAAGAGATATACTTGAACTTCCACTTAAGCCAAAGGGCCCAATATCTCTTGAGGTGTTTGGCTAAGTTTATAAAATGTTAAAAGAAGTTTATAAGATATTTTAGAGCTTATAAGCTCTTCTAAAGTGTTCGGTAAATTTAAAAAAAAAAATTATTTTTTACAAAAATAAGCTGTTGGAGAGCAAATAAGATATTTTTAAAAAAATACCTCTACCCCACATTTTTATTTATGAACTTATAATGAGTAAAAATAGGAAATAAGTTCATTATCCAAACACTCTAAAAATTAATCATAAAAATAAGATGTAACAGCTTATCAGCTCTTAAAACATGTTATCAGAAGTAAGAGCTTATCGGTTGTTTAAAATAAGTTTAGCCAAACACCCTCTAAATCTTTAATTCTAAACAAAACTAGTATTTTGCCTCGTGCATTACACGGGCGGATATTGAAAAAAAATTAAGATAAGCAAAATTATTAGTAAACATATATGAAATGCACAATAGCAAAACAATGGAACACCGAAAATGTAAAAATTCCACTAATTGCAATCATAATCTATATATCTATTTTAACAATAAAATGTAATACACATACGCATGTTATAAAAAAAAAGAGAGAAAAATTAGTGCTGGAAGGGGGAAAAAAAGAAAAAAAAAAAAGAAACTAATTAAAATGAAAAAAACAAACGTGAAAACAAAAATTCAAAGTTCGTGTTTAGTGGGAAGGGGAAAAAAATAAAAAAAATAAAAACAAAATAATTAAAAAAAGCGTGTCTTATAAAAAATGAGAGAAAATTTAGTGCTGGAAGAGAAAAAAAGAAGAAGAAAATAAAGGAAATATTTAGAGATAAAAAATGTGAAAAGAAAATTGACGGTGTTTAGTGGGAAGGGGTAAAAAGGAAGAAGAAAAAAAGAAAAAAAAAAGAACAATTAAAAAAATCGAAACGTGTTCTATAAAAAAAAAAGAAAAAACAAATAATTTTGAATGAGCTATAAAAAAAAGAAAATAAAGTAAATAAATATTTCACAAACATAACTAAATAAAAAACTGTTTTTAGAGTTTCGAGGCAAACCTTTCATTTATATATAAAAATTTAACCTACATTCTTTCATTTTTATTTAACCTAAAAAATCACATTTCATTCTCATTTTTCTCTTTCTTCTCTATCATTTTTTTCTGCCCCACACCACCCCACCCCCTTCTCTCTCTCTCTCTCTCTCTCTCTCTCTCTCTAAGGGGAAGTTAGAATTTTCGAATTGTGTAAAAATAACTATGTGCGACTACGTTGACTACGGGTTCCTACGGATGTCTATAGGTAAATACGGCCAAAAAGTTATAATTTTCAAATATGTAAAAAACGGAAAAAATAGATTTTTATAATACTGAAAAAAATAATAAACTAAAAAGGAAAAAAAGATCATGTTCTAAGTACAAAAAAATAAAAGAAAATATTAGATGCAAAAAATGAAAATGTTAAATGCATAATAAAAATGCAGTTTAAATATTATTTGGTACATATTTCATTCGTTGTATGTAGAAGACATTTTTGAAATAAATTTTATAAAGGATGTGAAGCAAAAATTAATTGAGCTTATTATTTAGTTCTTATAATTAAGACCCCTTAATTAATGGGGTTTTTTTAGAACCCCCAATAACTTCTTTTTGAGACCCAAAATATTTTGCTTCATTTGAAAAAAAAATCAAACCCATTTACAACCATTTTTTTTTTTCAATTTTGCCCATGCCTGCCACATCATCTTTGCGTCACGCGCCCACGTCATCATTGCGTCACGCGCTGGTCATCAGCCCATTTTTTTCTTTACGTTATTTAAACTTCTTTTTTTCTGTATCGGTTTTATTAATCGACTATACTTCATAGTCGATTAAGGAAATTTTTTTTTTCCCCTTTTTTAATTTTTTTTCGTTTTTTAATTTTTTTGTCGATCTGGTATATTAATCGCCTATGAAGCATAGTCGATTAAGAATCTGAGTACTAAAAATAATAAAGCACAACTACAAAAGAAAATATGAAATCAACTATATTTTACACAAGCAAAAAATATGCAAACATTATAATTGATTTATACAATTGGAATCAAGAAACAAAAAATCCAAAAATAAAAAATAAAAAAATTTGATTCGATTAACCTTAATCGACTACCAGAGCATAGTCGATTAACTTAATCGACTATCGAGCATGTACGTAGTCGATTAAGATTCCACCCTGCGCGAATTCCTCTACATGCGCCGTCATCCGCTCGATCCACGAAAAAACCATAGTCTGCCTCCCCATCGTCACCACACCACCACTATACCACATTACTCAACCAATCAAGAAAAAAAAAAAAAAAATACATAATTCATACAAAAAAAAACACAAATTAACATTTCAATTTCCAAAAAAAAAAAAAAAAAAAAAAAAAAAAAAAAAAAAAAACTGGAACAATTCAAAGTATTTGTCAACCCTTATTGGCCACTACATAAACAATTTCCGAACACATGACAAAATCAACACCAAAAAAATAATAAAAGTAAAAAAACAAAAAAAAAATAAAAAAAACAAATATCTTCATCAACAAATTCTGTTGATTCTCCTCCGACGACGAGTGATTCCTTTTCTTTCTCAACAGACTGTTCCTCTTCTTCTTCCTCCATACGCCGACGGGGAGGCGATACACGGCGAGGATTAACCGGTGCATCATTCGGCACGGACAAAAATAGCACACCGGCGGATCTTCGCCCTAGACCCACTGGATCGACCTCGTCGAGCCGGCTCTTGATCGACAAGACAGAAGAGGCGGTGGTCGTGGCGGTGGAGACTCCCTGCATTCCTCTATCTTCCGACGGCGCCGACGGCGTGGAGAAGATTTGCCGGAGAAAACAGAGAAAAAAGAAAACAGAGAAGAGAGAAGATAGAAACGAGAAAGGAGAATGGAAAATGAAAAATGAGATTAGAGATTTGAAAGAGTATATTAGACAATTAAGAGTGGTTCTGGAATTTATAAAATAATATTTGGGTGGGGTATTAGCTAAAACGGTTTTCTCTGATTATTTTTTGGGAGAGGGTGTTTCCTTAACTACATTTCCTAGATGTTCCCTTAATTAAATGATTTAAAGATCAATTGCAAACTGATAGTTGACCATAATATTTATTTGGGTTAAATACAAAAACACCCATGTACTATGGACTTTATATCATATACTCCCATGTACTACACATAAATACAAAAAACCCCCTAATATTATATTTTTTCCAACATCTCACAAAAATACCCTTGTTAAGCCTATAAATATAAGGGTTTGTTTGAGCCATTTTTCACTATATTTTTTAACATTTTCGGTCAATTTTACTTGGGATATTTTGATATTTATATTTTTTTCTCCAAAACATTTAATTACTTAGATTTTTTTTTTTTTTTTCATTTTCTGAATAAAACCTTTTATTTTTTTGTCATTTTGAATTTCTTCATGTTGTCTTAAATGTCTTCCGGTAGTTCAAATTCTAAACATTCATAGGATTGTAAAGATGTTTGTAATCTTAGGATGTTTGAACTACCGGAAGACATTTAAGAAAAAAAAATGAAAAAACTCAAAATGACAAAAATAAAAGGTTTTATTCAGAAAATTAAAAAAATCTAAGCAATTACTTGTTTTGAACAAAAAAATATGAATACCGAAATCTCCCACGTAAAATTGACTGAAAATGGTAAAATATATAGTGGAAAATGGCTCAAACAAACTCATACACACACACACACACACACACATATATATATATATATATATATATATATATATATATATATATATACTTGAGTAGGGGTATTTTCGTCATATTTTGAAAAAAAATAATATGAGGGAGTTTTTTATATTTATGTGTAGTACATGAGTATATGATACAAAGTTCATAGTGCTAGGGTGTTTTTGTATTTAACCCTATTTATTTTGAATATATTTACATGAAAACATTATAAATAAAAACTTATAGTTATACACGTTCATGATGTATATTTATAAATATGCCCTACATTTTAATATTTATACATCTCCCCCAATTTCCAGTATCCCTATTTTTGAGACATACTATGTATTCCCTGTATCACCATAGGAAGCTATTATACATTTATACTTGTGTGATATAAAATCTGAACTCTAGAAAAACCATATAAAAGCTAATTCACACCATCTCCGTTATTCTTAATCGCATAAAATTTGGTTCTGATAAATTCTACTACTTGTATTTAAATAATTATTATATGCTTTTAACAAGAATGTCTTACTTTGGACGAATATACCCTTTACATTAATATTCTCATTGAAACAAAGTCTTTTCATGGATTCACATTTTTTGGTATTTATCTGAATAAATAAATTAATTAATTAATTCAAAAAAAAAAAAAAAAACCAGAGGGCCTGGTGATGCCTTATCCAAACAGTTGAGGATTCTGTTTGGATTAGGTGTTTGATATTTAGTGGGGCCCAACAAGATTGTCCTTTTTTGTTTAATGATTTATAATAAATCTTTACTTGTAGTTTCTTCCCTGCTGCCTCAGTTAACAAATTGGACTAGTCATCTTGTCATTGTCATTTGTCAAGCTAGCTTTCACCATTTTTTTTAATTTCTTTTTTTTTTTGTGAATTATCCACAATTTTGATTTTTAAGGTTGTCAATTGATCAATTGAGTTGGATACATAGATGTTTGCTCTATCTTTCTAGTAAAATTAACAACGTTATACCTTCAATCTATTTATAAACCAACCAAATGAAACTAGGGAGTCAGTGATAAATTATTAGCGATTTAACATTTAATTTCTTTTAAACATACGTTGTTAAAGAATCATAAGTTTCTAGATTTCTGCAGAAGTTCCTTGAAAGAAGCAAGATTTTTTCAGACATACATTCAATCAATTTTTCGCCCAAAAGATCCTTATTAAATTGCCTTGGAAACTCTTCTTATATATACCCTAACTTCAGGGTCAATTCAATTAAATAAAGGGTTAAATACAATATACCTCTGTACTATGGACTTTATATCATATATCCTCTGCACTATACAGCGAAAATCCCCCTTATATTTTTTTCAAAATCTAACGAAAATACCCATGATAAGCCTATAAATATAAATGGTTTGTTTGAGCCATTTCCATTATATTTTTTCACATTTTCGGTCAATTTTACTTGGAAAATTTTGATATTTTTATTTTTTTTCTCCAAAACATTTACTTACTTAGATTTTTTTTTTATTTTCTGAATAAAATCTTTTATTTTTGTCATTTTGAATTTCTTCATTTTTTTTTCTTAAATGTCTTCCGGTAGTTCAAACTCTCAACAATCATAGGATTGTAAAGATGTTTGTAATCTTAGGATGTTTGAACTAGCGGAAGACATTTAAGTAAAAAAAATGAAGAAACTCAAAATAACAAAAATAAAAGATTTTATTCAGAAAATTAAAAAAATACCAAAATGTCCCCCGTAAAATTGGCTAAAAATGGTAAAATATATAGTGAAAAATGGCTCAAACAAACCATTATATTATATTTTCGTCATATTTTGAAAAAAAAATGCAATGTGATGGAGAGTTTTGTATTTATATGTAGTACATGGGGTATATGATACAAATGTCATAGTACAATGGTGCTTTTGTATTTAACCCTTAAATAAATGAATTGCCGCCAGAATTTTACCTCGGACTACGGTATGAGAATTTGAACTAAAATGTGAGACTGCGGTCTCACAAGGCAGAGACATATTTGAAGAGAAAAAGGGTGAAGAACACAATCAAGGGCTTTCAAGGACCAATTAGGGCATGCAAAAGAAGAATTGAGACGCGCGGTAGAGTGACAATCAATCCGACGCTCTCTCCTCCGAATATGATTTAACTTCTACAGTAAAATTATTTTCAATATAAAAAACAAATAAACATTATTTCAAATTTCAAAATGTTCCTCTACTTTTTTCCAACACCTTCAAAAATAATTTGACTGCTACAGTAATTTTTTGCCTCCCATCAAAATATAATGTCATTATCAAATTCTTCCTTCCAAAGATATTTCCCAAAAATAAGACGAAAATAGTTAAATAAGTCTTAAAACGGTTCCAAACAAAGCCTTAGGATCTAAATCCCTGCTGCCCTTGATCAATATATAACAAGATTTGAGAATTTTTGAGAAAAAGAAAAGAAAAGTATTCCTTCATTATAGATAAAATGATATTTCATGTCTCTTTCTGTTTGTCTTCCCACGTGCTATTTTCATATGCAAAAACTCAAAACAACCTAAGCCGACAACATGTGATCCTCTTATCAAATTGATAAGGTTATTATCGCATCCACCTTCTTTTCTTTCTCACTTATTTCACTTTTTTCCTTTTTTTTTTTTTTTGGTTTTTTTCTTTTTCCTCCTTTTTATTTTTATTTTTATTTTATTTATTTATTATTTTTTTTTGTTTGGTGTGACAAAACTGCAAAGACAAAAACGCCACTATCACTATATATCCTTGATGATATTTTGTGGGCTATCATATAAACCTAGTGACCATATCCGTTCCTCTATACTTACGAGTGAAAATCGGACGGAATGGATCCAAAACAACTTTTTTTGAAATGTTTTAGTTTTTTTTCGAAAGTTAAAAGTAGGTTCCAATTTTTTGTTCCAAGAAAATTTGAACTAAAAAAATCATTCCAATTTCAGAATGCCTTGCACTTAGCGGAATTTTGAAAAATTTGAAAATCACATTAATTCAAAATTTTTGTTCCAAATTCGGATATACAAATGGGAAGTTTTAGAAAGTTTTTCTAATTTTTTCGTAATTTTCTGGCAAAAATGAAGGAATCCAAAACAAAGGTTAACAAAATGCAATGTAAACAAGAACAATAAAAATAGTTCAATAACGCCCCAACATAGTTCTTGCAAAATCTGAATAGAACAACAATTTAAAAAAACTAACATAACAAATAAAAAACGGTTCTTCCAAATATTCCTATCATCTAAGATATATAAATTATCAATGTTATCAGAACCGAACCGGCTATAGAACCGGACGATCATTTGGGTCATGGGTTTATAGGGTCGAACCGGTTCAACCAGGTTTTTGATTTTTTTTAATATGCTATTATTTTATTAATTTTAATGTTTTTTAAAATATTATTTTCTTTATATTTTTAATCTCCGAGTTATTATTTTCGTTTTTATCTACTTCACCTCACTTTTTACTATATTTTATTGCTTATATTCTATCTTTTTACATTTTTTATTCTTCAAATCCGGCAATCGGTCACCCCTATTCGATCACCCATGATCATATCTGACAATCTTTCGACCACTCATGATTAGATCCGGCCACCCACTAATAAGTATGTGAAGATTCGCTCAAATCTAGCCACAAATAACCAACGCAACAGTGATTCGAGACGTTTTGGCCGAAAACCGGGTTCCTTGACTGACTCGGCGGTTCTCGGATTTTACCCGGTCGAACCGGATTTTGGTCATTTGACCCCGATTTTTGACTTTTCCAGTTTAGATGTTAGACCGGACCGCTTTATTGCCGGGTCACGGTCGAACCGGTCCGACCGGCCGGTTCGGTCCGGTTCTAACAACATTGTAAATTATCATAATTCGATATTTATATTTTTCATATAATATATATCATAAGTATATTATAAAGATATTATAATATTATATATTTCGGAATTAAAATCGAATCGGATATTGGATTTTCTGGTAATTTTATATATGATTTAAATTCCGTTAAAAAAATCGGAATTACAAAACGGTTCCAATTAATTCATATATTTTCGAATCGGAATCGACGGCATTCAGAAATTTCCTTTCCAATTTCCACCCCAATCTCTACTCTTTGTTATGTTTTCCCACATCGACAAAATTCTATCATTCCATTTCGATTTCAATCACAATTGTAATTGTAAGCATACAAAGGGTTTATTTGAGGCTACACCCCGTGAAATACATTGCGTGATTATTAACTGTTGACCTGCACATAATCACACACATGACACACACACACACACACACACATATATATATATATATATATATATATATATATATATATATATATATATATATATATATATATATATATATATATATATATATATATATATATATATATATATTATCAATAGTTAAAAATCACCTAATATATTTCACCAAGCGTAGCAGCATTTCACTGACCGCGCCGCATACAAAGTGACCCAATTCTAATGTTTCCAGCCAGCCCATGACTCGGCCCTATAGTTTGATCCAATGCTGATCATATATGATCTAATGTTTCCACTGTACCTCTTATCAAATTTCCCCTTACGAGAAGCCCAGTCCAACCTATTTGGGGCCGATGAATGAGAGGTAATTTAGGGATGGAATTTTGATAAATTTCATATCATGATTAATACTTTTGGAAAAAAAAACATAGTTTTTTTTTTTCTTGAAAAATTAATTCCAATTGCCGTTCCACTGATTTAATTTAATTTTGTTTATTAAAAACCTGTTTGTTTAATTTATTATTTTTTGTTTATACATTTTTTAGGGGAAATTTGCTAGACACCTCTTATTTTGAACTTACATGGGTAGAGATCTTAATTGCTGGATGAATATAGGCATATGTTATTTGACCCAAAAAAATAATATAAATAAAATAAAATAATTAGTATATAGACATAAACACCCTCAATTAATAAGAAAACAAATCTCATTTATTCTTTCTCCAATTTCACTTTTCTCTCACCCTATATTAATCACTCATCCCTCTTCCTCTGTATCCAATATCATGCCTCTCTCTCTCTCTCTCTCTCTCTCTCTCCCTCTCTCTCTCTCTCGTTTTTCTCTGCTTGTTTTTCTTCTTGTGTTTCTTTATTTTTTTTTATGAAGAAATATTATAGAGAAGGAGAAAAATAGGGATGTGAGATGATTTATTGATGAAAGAATTAAAGAGGACAACTATCATCCCCTCCACTAGACATGGCCACGGGGCGGGTCGGGTCCGGGTCCGACTTTTAGGGGACCCAAAACCGACCCGCGGGAAGCCGGGTCCGGTTCCGGGGTGGGTCCACCCGGGTTGGGTCCGGGTCCAACCCGGATTTTCAAATTTTTTTTTTTAAACAAAAAAAAATTTATATTGAAACTTGAAAAAACATGAGATTAACTT